>NC_086287.1:36863006-37000506 GCF_963924245.1 Chroicocephalus ridibundus
CAGTGCCACCCTGAATATGGTCATATGTCAGTAGGTAAATGGACCTGCTTAGTTCAACATGTTTCTCCTGTTTCACAGATGGAGAAAACAATTGAAAAGTTCATTGGTGGAACAGAAGCAAGAAAGATCACATAAATATTATTCTAGCAGAGACTTTATTATTACTACAGACTACAGAAAAAAAAAAAAATACTTTCTCTAGCGAAAACTTAAATGAATACAGACTCATTTAAAATCTGCATCATATTTTCATGCCCTGGTGTTTCCTTATTTCTCAGTGACTGGAACAAAATAGCAAGCCAATGTAGGTGTAGTTAATTCCATTCCTGAGAGGGAGCTGTTGACTCCACGGTCTGGTAAATTATTCATTAAATGCAAAGGAAAAAGAAAGAGTAAACAAAATTGGTATGTTACTTGCTTTTAGCTTTGATAACCTCTCACATCTAATTACAAATAAAAGGCTTCTCTCTATCTGTTGTCAAAATTAAAATAATGGACATTTTCTACTTCCTCTCTGGCCCTTTCAGACATCCCGTGAAACTACAATAGGGTCTGAAGTTCTGTCTCTGTCTGCGTGACTTCTCTGCAAATGAAGATGGATGGAGTTTTTCCATTTTAATTAGTAAGACCAGCTGCTCTCTAAAAGGGAGAGTGGGTTGGATTTTTGCAGGTCTTCCAAACTAATGTATCATCAAAGTTTTAGTGACTGATTAAATAACGCGTTGGCCTAGGTTTCTACAGATAAGACATCTCAGCAGTTTAAACAGACATCATAAATACAAAAAAATTATTCTACCTATCCATATACAATTGTACATATATACAACTCACGTAGCAAAGATATTTATTTTTGACCCATTCTGACAGTCGTTTTTACCGTTTTAAAAAATTCACAAATTGTTTATTTATCATATTTCTTAAATTGTCTTCCCCCCCACCTTCTTTCACTGAAAATAGGCTTTTTGGTGATTAAAAAGATGTTTACACCACTAGAACTGTGGTTACTGTATGCTTCGTACTATTTCTTTTCAGAGCCACTTCTTTTACTGGTCATCAAGCATTTTTTTTTATTTTTTTTTTCTCAGCAACTTTCTCAAACACCTTGCTTTGCCTGGAGAGCTACAGCTCTGTTTATCAGAAAAGGTTGCTACAAGCACAAAGCAGCCGACCCTTTTCTTGAAAGAGCCCCTCTGCATCTTCATAAGCTTCTACCTATCCATGGATCTCTGGTAATGAGGCGATATCTAGTTAAATCTGAAATTTCTACATTGCAGTACAGAATGCAGGCTGAGAACAATCTTTTAAAAAACCTGTTATTTTCTACCGAGCTGCATTAGCCTGTGAGTTTTTCTTCTGTTTCGCTTAATATACAGAAAGTAGTTCTGTATTCTGTTTTAAAACTTATTAAGTTTTCACAGCTTATATCATAACCCCGTAATTGAAAGCGTGCAATAATTCTTACAAAGGCGTGGTCCATTCCTGTTACAGAGAGCCAATGTGCTGGTGTCATAAATGGCCATTTTATAGATGGATAATGTACTATAGTCATAATTCTTTATTGCTGATGGTTATTACACTAGATCATGACCCTTGGATATTGAGAGTCAGTTTTTAATATCACAACCATTTACAGAGGTTAATGGACTAGGTTTTGCAGCTTTTGACCTTTTGATGGTGAGGGTTAGGAGGTTGCATTTGTGCACTAAACTGCCAGAAAATATTTGTTTATTTATCTCAGCTATAATAGACACGGCTACTGCTTTTAATCAAGAAGCTGAGAGCAATGTGACTTGCAAGAACTGAAATTATTGGAGCTGCATCTTCTAATGTACACTTAGTATGAGATTTTCAATTCTTATTAATGAGAAAGTCAATGTTTATTAACATTAATCTCTACTATCTTTCATCTACATAAAAATAGTTGAAATTGAATTATGTTAGCTAGAAAATATTTGAAAACCATGGTTCTCAATATGCGATTGTTTTGAGGATCACAATCAGGTTTATGATTTGCCTAGGTTACCTGTGCACAGCTTGCTCAGGTGATATGTGTACTGATCTGAAATGGTCCCAGGAGGCTAATCACAAGGGGAAGTTTTATGGTTGAAATATATGAAATCTTCTGTTTCAGAAACCATTTTTCTTATGCTATGAAGTGCCTACAACACGAGGCAGCCATTTTAGTGCTTCTCCCACCATGAAACAAACATCAGGTCTGCAGTATCAAGAATAGCGTGGACTACAAATATAAAACATTAAAATTTAACTGTTTTCCTCCTAGAAGTTCAAATCAGCTTTGTCAGCTACCTGGAAAGTAAAAGATGGGGGTGAAGGAAAGACAAAAAACTCAGAAACAACAGCAGCAGAATCCAGTAATTATTTTGAAGTCAATACTTCAAGGATGAACTAATGCTAAATCTAGGGAATGTTAGAGGACGCTGTCTGTATTTAAAATAAACTTACAAAAGTAAGTTGTGATTTGATTGTTTAAGATGCACATCCAAGTGGAGATGTTTAAAAAACAGATGGAAAAAAGGTAGTGAAGCTGCAGTAGGAAGAAGTGGGAACATTGAATATAAATTAGTAAAAACACAGTGAGCTCTGTAAGTTCAGACCAAGACCTGATGCTCTGACCAAGGTTTCTAAATTGTCCTAGTCTTCTTTTTATAAGTTAATTCTAAGAACTAGACACTTAGAGGTTTCTTACTTTGTTTCTAGGTAGTAAAAGTTTTGCATATTTCCAATATTTTTTTAGAATTATTGTTACTATTATTTCCTTAAAAAAAACATTTTGACCACAGAATAACTCAGAAAGGCTCATAGGAAATTTGTTCGACTCTAACCTGAGAGAATTTGTAAAGCTCCTCAACTGCACTGGCTGTTTTATTCCTATTTATCCTTCTTACAGCTTTTATCCTCCCTCCTCCCTCTTCTTTACTGCCTCTTCTTTGCTCTCATCGTAGTGTGGGTGGGAGTGCTGCATTTTGTTTGCTGAACCTGTGATGCTGAATGATTCCAATATAATCAAACCACACTTTTATAGTGCCGCTTTATACCATGCAGCCCAGGGTGCTAACGGAATAATAAAATTAGCAGCTCAGATAATGATGAGCAAGGCAGGTCAAACAAATAATCTTTTAGGCCTGGAATTGAAACTGGAATGGTATCAGAGTTGCAAACAGCCAGAGGCAGTGATGAGAGAGACGAGACAGTACTTAACCAAGCCCCAAGCGCAGATATTTGGGGAGTGTTTTGGAGATCTGATCATGAGATACTGAGTGCTTTCTGTGTGCTTCCTGCAAGAGAAAGTCAAAGTGAATGGGACAGAGCTACAGTAGCGGTACTGACAAGTACTCAGCATCTGAAAGAATTGGACTCTAATGCCCAACCTGAATTTTTATTTGTAATCAGTATTGTGTTTTTGAGGTACCTAGGGGCAAGGGTATTTCTACTCTACCTCATCTGTAGTTGATTATCTCATTTTACCTTCAGCTTGACTCCATTTACAATGAAAAAATACCGTATCAGTTAACCAAACATCGCTGATGTGATGAAGTACTTATGTGGATTTCTTTAAAAGGGTATTTTGGGAGGTAAAAGCCAATGCTGCATTTGCAGTTTGAGATCATGGAAATTTCCTCTTCTTTTTCAATCAGGTAGCCTACAAATCTCATAGCACAAGAGGAAATGCTGCTTATAGCATGAAGATCTAATCCAAGCTATCTATCTTCGCTCTTCTATCAAGAAGCTGCCCTCTAAAAGTGTGGGGGATTCTTTAAGATTTACACCAGTTAGGTACAAGTGCTTTTCGCTTATCAAATGGGTGACGGTCAGATCGATTAACTACAGTATATAGTACTTAAAGTGATGAAGAAAGACATTGGATGGTCAAATGATTAATGTCAAGCTATCCGTTTTGATGTTCGAAATCCTAATTGTGTTTAGCTCTGACCTCCACCCTCATGCTACCAATGTAATTACAGGATCTCATCTGAATGAGATGGATAAAAAAAAAAAAGGAAATTGCTGTCTCCAGTTTTCCCTCAGAAGATTCTCTTATATCTACAGATAGAAAACAGTTAAATTCATCATTCTTTTGGCTGCCTGAAATACGTTCTTAGGAGATAATAGCACTTCATTGCTTAAAGTTACGCATTTATATTTCTTTCTTTCTCTTTTTCTCTCGTTCTCTCTCTTGTTCATTGTTTACTCTTTTGTTTGCACAATGTTCTTTTATCCTAAGCAATATAACATTTTAGTTCTTGTAATAAATGCCTTCATGTGAGGCAGTTCAGCTAAGAGAATGTTATTAGACTGTGCTCTCAGGCAGTGCACCTTCACACGATCAATACGAATCTGAGGCTCTGTTCATTCCCTCTTTGCTTAAATTCCCTGCAAATGTGCAAGGGAAGCAGCAGAGGGTGTCATCAATCATGGGCTACTCTGACATACGCTGAAACCTGACCAATGCTGAGATGTTTTAATAAGGCATCCATTAAAACCCTCAAATAAATTGCAATTTGAAAACAGAACATAATACCAGCCAAGTTTTCCTCATCCATCTTGTGGCATGTCATGTAATGTAATTGCACTGTTAATTTATCCAAGAACTTTCTCTGTACATGGTTTCATTGGCATTGCTTAATTTCCCTGTAGACTCTTTGCGTGTGTGTGTGTGTGCGTGTAGGCGGGCGTACATGCATGTGTTGTGCATATATGTATATGTATCTGTTTCTGCTTTAGGGGTAGATTATTGGTTCTGTTTAGCATGGCATTAGCCAGAGAAACAATCAAGGATTTGAAATGTTTGACATTTTGTCGATGACTCCTGAGCTTCTTGATATTTTCTAACCAGTTCTTGCCTGGAGCAGGCCCCCCTTTCCCTCCCTTCCCTGCTTGCCATTGGTTTATGCCCCTCAAGAGTGGGATCACTCAGAGCGCCTGTGGATCCCATCAATAAATATTGACAAAAGGGTTGAGGGACCATTTAAGATCGCAAAGCAATGGCAGTCAAAACAAGACAATGCTGATTTCTGTTCCTGTGCTTAGGAGGCATGCATGAAGTTTTGACAAGGGTGAGGAAAGTGAGAAGGTGTAAATCAATAGGAGAGAATGAAAAAGTGTTTCTGTAAAATAATGTTAAAGCAATTACATTTAATTTTCTCTTTTTTTTAACATAAGTGCTGGGAGGGAAGATACAGGCAGGAGCTCACATAGATTTCTTTGTCTCCCATGCATAAATCTAAAAGTAATGCTATTCCTCATGTATGACTGCATCAGCAGTTCCTTCACTTTTATTTATTCTTCTGGGTTTTTCTTAATCCTTTGTATCTTTTTTGCTGTGAAAAAAAACCCTTTCATAGGCATAAAGGCAAAATATGGCTGCCACGTGCATCCATTGAAAATCTGGTCTTCCATTTTAACTTTAATACAAATTATGATTTTGTTTGTTTCAATCAAACAATTTCCATTTTGGAGACAACAACTGCCATATGCAAAAAAAACCAAACCCAAAACCAACATAAAAAAAAAAAACGCAACAAAACCAAAAATCCCCAAGCTCCTAAATGTTTTTATGGTACAATGAAATTAAACTTAAATATCAAATACTAATAAATATCTTTCAATCTAAATACACCAGGACATTAAACTTGACTTCTCCAGTTTGATACTTTGTAGGACAATGCACCCCATTCCTAAAGAACTGGTCCTAAAGCTATTTTTTTAATCTGTGTTTTCAGTTACATTGCAAACATTTATAGGGACATATTCTGTATATGGATAGAATTAAGAGCCTGGCTTTCCGAGTCACTGAGCACCCCAGTTCCTGAATGCCACGGAAACTACAGGGATCAGTACTGATGATAATAACATCCCCAATGTGCAGTACAAGGTTACTAAGCACGTAATGGATATTCCAGTCATTGTAGTGCCAGCATCTTAAATCTTTATGGAAGTAATTTTAAATCATTGGGAAAAGAAACCCTTAAGTTTTAATTTTTCAAGCACCTGATTCCATTTTTTACACCAGAGTTCAGGCATCGGAGTGTAATACATTTAAAAAGGGACATGAGGCAATATCACTGCAACCACTCTCAAAGGCTTCTTTCCATGTTGACATTCAAACAACTAAACAACACATGTTACTAAGGCCCAAAGCACTAATTAGTACTGGCTTCAGCCACAATGTCTGCTACAGCCAGCATTCAGAAAAGTGTGATTACCATTTTTCCATGAAGTTATTGTAAGTGTATGTTCAAATTAGACAAACACAGATTTTCCAGAAGACTCTGTTTTGTTAATTTTTCCACATGTAAGGCACAGTTTTATTTCTTTGTTTCTGTCTAGTCAACCTTAAGATCAACACTGCAATTATATGAAGGATTTGGTGGGGTACTTGATCAATTATGCAGTAATCATCCTTGAAATGTTTGTTTTGATATCAAAATGGTGCCTCTGTAATAATCCTGAGTAATCATTACTTCACCTACCTCTTTCTACATTTAATATTCCTAAAAATGCAAATATTACAGATAAGAAAAATTAACAGAGATCTATTGATCGTGACTTGTTTAGACATGTAGGTATAAACCATCATTTTTGATATATACATAGGATTAATGAAATATTAATACACTGAGAATGCTGAATTCAATTCTGTCAGTCTACTTTAAGGAGAAGAAATGAATATGAGTCTTAAAATGATATAAAAAAACCCCCATTAAATAGAAATGTGCTTGTTAAATAAAATTAACCAGAGTTTATGTGTCTGTTTCACACGCACTGGGCATGATTCTCACATTCCCTAAGGACACTATACATCACTTTGCTAGTGTAAAGGGAGCATAAATCATATTTACACTTACTTCATGGCTGCTTTATACTGACAGAGTCATGTAAAACAGTGCAAGTGTAAATGAAGTTTGAAATAAAAGGAAATGCAACAAAATCCTGTAAGCACGGGTAAAGCACAAAAGACACACTCATATATTTCTAGTACTGAACTACAGCCATTATGGAAATCAATGGAGGGACTATTTAGTTTCTTCCTTAGGAAACACAGGAACATTTAAAGGAAAAGGGCTTGACTATCGAGTCCACTGTGGCCTGCCCCATTTAACCCTGGGATGTTTTTAAAAGGGCTGATTTGTTTTACTTTTTGGTTTCCTTTCTCTGAGCTCTTTCTTGAACTGATTTATAATTCTTGCATCTATTGCTGCCTTCAGCAATGTGTTCCATAATTCAGCTACCCTTTGTGTAATTAAATTCTGCTTGAATTGCTTATAGGCTTATATTGCTTATAAGCTTCCTCCTTAATTTCGGTTTGTGATCTCTTGTTTCTGAGTTACTAAAATTGTACTGGGTATACCAGGAATAACATAGTTTGACTATCAAAATACCTGTGTCTGAATTGAGTCTGAATCTCAGATAGGTGGGCAAGAAAAATCTCTGTAAACTTATATCTGATGTGAAATTTTCATCCTGAGAATTTTCTAGTGTTAGTGTGAAATCTGAAATCTATGGAGATAAAGTATGTGACACTATAAACACTCCATCAAAAACAAAATAAAATTTTCAACCCTGGTCTGACAACATTTCCCATATTTTCTTAACTATTCCTTAGTCCAAATTTGGATATGCCTGCATGTTTAAAATTCCCATTTGTGCTATTTATATTATGCATTTTTATATGCTTTCCCAATGCTCTGATAGTAACGTGTCTCTTAAAGGAACAGGCTTCTTTCTCCTCCTCCTCCCCCCTTCACTTTGAAAACAATCTCAGGAAAATATGCCAGTAAACCAACATGACCACATGCAGTGATATTTTCAAGAAAACCTCAGGAGAAAACCATTTAAATTTCATAGCATAAATCTGAGCTCTTGGCCAGCCTTCCGTTTGCACGTCGCCTGCACAACTCTCATGCTAATTCTCCACCAAACCTCCAGTTTTATGAAAGCTATATTTTATATGTTTGGTTCTTTGCAGTCACATGAGAGTTGAAAAAGGAATATTAGCACCACTCACGTTTTATAGTGGGAGTCACAGTACTTGGTTGACCCCTTTTTCAGGTCCTATTGAATTTCCTATACAAAGGAAATGAAAATGTTTTATATTTAATACAGCAGCATATAACAAGAGGTTTAGTTATTACACATAGTGCTGCAGTTTTCTGCCTTTTGTTTCAGTTGCTTGAACTGAAATTTCAAAGCACAATGTTTATTATATTTTTTTATGTTGAGGCTTCAGACAGGAGGAACCAGGAACACTATCATACGTTCACGCAATTCACGCTGAGCAGGTAACACGGAAATCAGAGAATACAAGCACTGTATGCTCCTTTTGTTATTTGACTCCAAATCTCAGTTAAAATTTATTGGAGATACCTTTTCCGTGAGGTCTTTTTATTGAAGAGCTATTCACAAGTAGGTAAAATGGTAGTGTTAAATAATCCTGCTCCCTGCACCTACCTGCTCTCTTCCACCTGCCCTGAGAGGAGTTTTAGCCTTTGGTTAATTCTGTCCCCTGAATCTTTTCTTCTAATCTGTTGACCTTTATATCTCTCCCGGTTGCAACAAACATGCAAAAATAGTCAGCTCATAGTACGTAAATTACACCAGTTATATAAAAAAGGACTAAATTCTACTTACTGTGGCAAGAAAATAAAGCATATATCCTAATATGGAATGTAATACTGATGCCACAAAGTCAACGTTATGACGCAATTTAGATTGCTTAAAACCTCTTACTGTGAAATAAAATAAAGCAAACGTGTGAAATTCTAATTCTGGGAATTTAACCATTGGTTTCAATGGGTCAGGATTTCACTCAGAATGTTTGAAAGGCCAAATATTTGGCAACCCTGGAATAGATAGAAGACTCAAGTAGCTTTTTGGGGTATAAAAATATATATATATGAGTTGGGATATATATCTATTGTTTGAACCAATGCACTTATGTACACTGTATTTCTTTATTTCAGCTTTAAACAGAGATAATACAAATTCTTATCCCAGGGCATTGCTTACAAAATATAAAAATCCAAACAATCTCCTATGGGAAAAGGCTAGATTCTTAGCTGGATTATTATACTAGTGATGAATGAAGGTAAGAATTTCGAAGAGGTTAAAGTACAGAACAATGTCAAATATATGCTCAAGAAGAAATCGCAGGCAAAATGGTAAAAGTAAAACAAAGTCTAGCTGAAAGAGACCTCACTGCCTTCTGGCAGATGTTATGAGTATTTGCAATAAAAATTGATGAAATAGCGGTCACATATCTTCAAGGATAAATATGAGATTATAATAACAGAGACACAGCAAAACCAAGTACTTGGCAGGAAAATGTAAAACATCACAAAGTAAAACTAAGAGAAGAGATAGGGATTTTTTTTTTTTTTAAGGAAACAGCAGCACTGTGACTAACAGTTTACATTCAGAGCCTGCAGTTCTACAGTATCTGGAATGCAGGAATTAGTATTTTCTTGCAAAATTTAACGTCTTTCTTCAGTATTACTTTTACTTATAGGCAATGAAATTTTCAAGGTTTTCCGGTTGCAAGAAAACCTAAATTGTCCCTTCATTCTGTATTAGCTCCCTTCTGGGTTCCTTCTACAGTCACCAGCCTGTTGAATCCTCCAGTGCTTGCTACCAGCGTGGATGCATCCCTAATTTAACATCCCTAGTTTAACTGAGGGGCCGTGCAGCCTTGACTACTTGGTTGGCTACAGGACCATATACCACAGCACTGGTGCTGCCTGTGAGAATGGTTCAAACATCTTGTTCATCCCCATGAATGGAATCCTTATCTAAACTTTTATCCTTATCTAACCCTTATCTATACACTAGCTCACGTGTTAATTAGCTGCAAATAATATGTGATCATGACTGCTGTCCTTGCATCATCCACTCCAAGACCACCTTTGTCTGAAAGGGACAAGAAAAGGGGTTGTGGTCTTCACCCTAGAATTGATTGGAATTTGTTGGGATCTGTGTGGTCCATTTGACATACATAATGCTGACATGACAGACAAGGCTGAGCAGGAGACATACCCAGGTCATGCAAACAGTGCAGACAAGCAAGATGATACTAACCTGAGATTTCTATTATAATATGATCAAACACTGGTGACACTTAGGAATGTCTTTTCTAATGAAGACCACAATGGAAGTTTGAAGCCAGGTTTGGATTCCAAGTATCAGTGTTTTGGGGAGACTGGTTTTGTTTCAGACCCATTTGATGGAATTATGAAAGCATTTTTTGAAATAGGGTGTTGGTTTCGGGGCTTGTTTTTTTTTTCTATTTCTCTGTCTCTCAGAGTAATGCACTGCCACCAAAAAGAAACAAGGCTTTTTGGTGTTCAACACTATTCCTAACAAGTTTGTAAGTTTGCGGTATATTGAAACAGGATTTATTTTCAGAATTACCTTTTAACGTTCAAAAGTCTTACTAATTCTTTTTCTCAGTCTTTGATAGGGAAAAGGCTTAGATGATGCAGATACTGAAGAAGAACTTAACTCCCTAACAAGGACAGCGGGCTTCACCTTTCTGCCTGTAATATCCTGTGTACACAGAAGCAATCCACTGTTGAAGATTTCCAGGCTTGTGACCACGGAGCTGAGGAAATGGCTCCCCAAATGCACTGTACAAGTTATTGAAGGTCAAGAAGTGAGGCACAGGTAATTTCAGCTTCAAAAAATTGGGAAGGGAGGGAAAATATTGAAATTTTAGCAAGAAACAAGGAAGTAAACATTTCCTGGGAAGCTGAGGTGTTGAAGTAGTGGAATATCCTCCTCGGCTCTTTCTCTCATTTGAGGTGGCTAAGCGGTCTACGCAGAGACTACACATCTATTCGTTTTCACTGGCAGGAATGATGAAAATGTGTCCAGCACAGCGAGGTTGTTTTTATTTGCTATCCACAGGCAGTTCTGCAGCAGGGCCTTTTCAATGGCAGGGCCTGATCTGTGGCATACAATTTGGATCAAAATGGGTAATAAACATGAACCCGTGTAAATAGTATATTTTTCTATACACTGTATCTTCTCTTACAACACCAGCTATTATTGTAAGACAAAGCAGATACAGAGAAGTAGGAAAGACGATATGCTCTGCTCTTAAGGAGATCTTATTTTCTTTTCTTAGTGTTTACCTCAGAGGAAAGTACAGAAAATTCAAAATGTGAATACATGGACAACACTTGGGGACTTAAGTCTATTGGAGCTAGAATAAAGACGATTTTCAGGCTTGATTATTTTGTGTGTAGCAAATCTGTAGTCTGATGTTACATGGTGATTGCTGTTACCTACCTTTTCCTTACACCTTTCAATAAGAGCCCATCTGCAGTATCTGCTCAAGATGCTGAAGAAGCTGAGTGCAGCTGGCTGACTAGGGAATATCTAAGCTCTCAACTGCCTGATACTGCCTTCTTGGTCAACATTCAGCATTGTTGCTGATTTATGGGAAACTGAAAATTGCTTATTCTCAAAGATTTTAATCAGAAGGCGCATTTTGATCTTCTGCTGTAATTTCTCATCTAAAACAGTATCTCTCATATGACACAGTAATTTCTAAATTAAATCTAACATTTCTTTTGAAATCTTTTAGGAAGTTATTCCACCTTGACATAAAAGCTACACAGCATCGTGGGCATCACTAAGAATGCACCTCAGTATTCACTGTTATTACTGGAGAACTATTTTACCTTCAACAGCTCTGTATCTGTTGACACAACCCCATGTAAGCTTAGTTCTTTATGAAATTGTCACTATATTTTTTTCTGTACAACATATCAGTGACTTCAAATTGTTAAATCCATTAAATAGTAGAAAAACATCTGTACACATTTTTCTTCCAATTCACATAAGTGCGTGGAAAAAAAAGGCGTATCTATCTGCTAAATAATGGTATAATCTTGTAATTCTGGGACTTCAAAATAGAATTTAGACACCACATTCAAAATAAATCGGTGTCTCTGATGGTATCAAGTCTACAGAGAAAACAGATGTAAATACTTCATCCAATACAACAAAGACAATTTGGAGACATGTTAAGGAAGATAGAGATCACTTGTGCTAAAGGTTTCGGGCTTTGCTCTAGACCTCCTGTGTTGTTAGGAAAAGGAAATACAATTATACTTAATGGCTACAACAAAGCTTGTGAAGGAGCTAGGTTTCAATACAAGGACTTTTTTTATTAAAATGTTTGAGAAAAAGCCTCTGCCAAAAATAGGAACTCCATTTCTAATGGAAAACATTGCAGTTGATTCAGAACTTTAAAATAATTTTAAGCAACAAGAGTCTTTTAGAGTTGTAGGGAAAGTTTGGTAAATATTAGGGACTGTATCAAAAGCTTTCTAAAGTGAAAGAGTAACTTTCCATTGATGTGGGTTTGGTGAAGGCGTACAAATATTTTGGTGGTTGAATAATGTTTCTCTTAATTTTGCCAAACTGTCCACAAGCAATCTTAAAAAAAAATAAAATCTTTTTTTTTTGTTTTTGCACAGTTTAGTAGTACAAACACAAAAATAAGTGATTAATTTCCTTCCAGTGGGTTGCTCAGCCCTACTGAGAAAAGAAAATGACAGAGTCATGGAAAAGCAGTTAAGTCTCTGAGAAGAATACGAAATTCACTTCCCGGGATATATTAAACCTTTTGCATTTAGAAACACTATAATTTTGCTTTCTTTTCTCTCCTTTGTCAGGATATTTTAGAATGTATAACCCAGAGGATAGGTCATGATATTTTGGTGGGGATAATATTCAGTTGCACAGAATACCTACATCCAATGACACATAAGTAAACATGTGAATGAGAAGTTATAGTGAGTAAATGATATCTGTTAGAAGAAAACTCTTGATTTGCAAAGATTTGTTTCTGGATTCAATATAACCTGTGTAAAAACACTCTACCTTTTTTTTATTTTATTTTATTTTTAATTTCGTAAACCATTATATGTATTCAACTGTAAGTTTCTTGGTGTTCTCTAAGGGTAATATGACCTACTATCAATCAGGGTCAGAATTAACCACTGTGAAAATCTAGCCTTATCTCCTTTGAAAAACAATTACAGAATTCCCTCATCCAGACCATAATTGCAGATTGAGTTAAATTACAACTTTTAAACAGAAATATAACACTGCTTTTAGGCTTATGTCTTGGAGACAACATCATATCTTTAGATAAACTGTTTCAATGTTTTATGATATATTTGATTAAAAAATAGTGTGTTGCATACATTTTTCACTGCAAAAGCAAATTTCCATTTCTTTCTATTTTGCCAGAAAGCTATAGTTACGAGATGTCCTAAAAGAGATAGAGTTCTGACTCATATACATTAGAATAGAAAATACTTAGCTTAATGAGATGCCAATATGACACAAAACATCTTTCCAAATTCAAACTGAAATATTTATTGAATACTTTGCCTTTTTTTTTATTTTTCACTCTTGCACATTGTGTCAGCTTGACTATTTATATTTAATAAATAACTTTCACAGTTCTTAAGGCCTACATTAAGCCTAATTAGGAAGAAAAAGTTACATGTTTACATTTGCATAGTTCACCTCTGAATGGGGAAAAAAGTCCAAAAGTGATGGGAAAGGCCTTTTCAGCTCTCAGTGCCACCCTGGTAATTCCACAATGGACTCACTTTGCTCAAAAGTGAGTTCATAGTTGTAATAAACATAGACAATAAATCATCCTTTGACCATCTCACATTATCATTAACTTCCTGGACTCTTACTTCAGCCACTCTGCATTCATTCCTATTTCATTTGGGCACAAGTGAAACTATCAAACTTTAAGTCCTTTAAACTTTTTAAATTACAGACAGACTGTACTCTTTCTAGTCAGTGACAGCTGGACAAACATAATTATTAACTACTGATCTTTTTCTTTCACCATAGATCTATCACATCACCATAATGTTTGCCCATGAAGACCAGACTGGATGGAGGTAATCGAAATTTGAACGCATAAGTTCCTCTACCATTTTATTGCCCTAGCTGACCTCTTTCCCCAAAAGCGAGGACCTTTGAGAGACCATTATTTAATTATATTGTCAGAAATGAATGACATTCCAAGAAGAAAACCTCAGCATTAAAACCTACGAGACAGCTGCTTGGCTTGCTATAAGCAGATGCTATTAGTAGCTATTGCAACTGTTCATGGTTTTCCTTCAGCCAGAAAGCCATGGGTTGTGCCTAGCTCCAAACGTCACTGAAGTTTCTTACACTGTCTAAAAAGGTGCTGAAAAAAAGACAGTGAGAAATACAATATTCTCTACATGGAGTGTTGTTTCTACTTAGCACAGTTTAATTTGTTTGTGGAATTCTACACTCATCAAACAATTTCTGTATTGCAATGTCTTTGGTTGCCAAGGTGACATGTAAGAACAATAGATATACAAGAGAGATCCTGAGCAGTCGGACATAGAAGATAACGATAAGATCCGTTCTGCAAAATGACATTTTTAAAAATCTTATTTGTGAAATGCTGGAGAAGATTAAGCTTGTGATCCTGTGTGCAATAGCATTGTAAGCAAGGCTTTCTCCAATCTTAACACCACACTCCATCATGTAACCAAATAAAAAATTCTAAAACAAATCAAGAAGCTCAGTAGAAATCTTGTGTATGAGAAACTCAAAAATTTGTTCTTAAAATGTGATTGTAATCATGCAGTGATCCATTACTGAATGCATTTGCCTAGTACACATATTCATTAATATCTGTAGTACTGTAGCCCTGTAGAGCATTAGATTATTTTGTACTAAGCACTATGTAAACATGGAGGAAAAAGACAGTCCTTGCCTCAGAGGATATCCAGATTGTTTGTAAAGCAGCAGTAGATTGTATGCATACAGACCAGCAGAAGAGTTCATGGAAACAATAGCAGATACTTCCAGTTCTCATAAACTGTACCCCAAACAGCAGTCCAACACGCATGAGGTTTGTTCTTAAACTCACCAGTCATCACAGGACTAATCCTCAGATTTATATCTACCATGCATAAAGGTTATTTTTAAATTTTTTTCAAGGTAAATGGATTTTTCAATAGCAAATCTATTTTTTAAAAGGAGTTAAAGTTCATTCATAAACAATTGCATCCAAATTAATACCTACCATGCTTTAAAATGAAGGCATAAATTTCAAGTGGCATAGGAAGTAAGTAAATAAATAAATAAGACTGCCAAATATAGTTCATGCAAAACAATTCCAAGGAAACTTATGAGTTTTACAACCTTTTGGGGAATTCTTCTCTCATTTTAAAAATTTCCATAGAAACAGTTATATGTAAATGGAAAGTCCAACTAAATAAACCTAGATGTGAGCTAGAATAAGAAGTGATGCAATTTTGTTCATTTTTTACATTAAAAACTGCAAGAGAAACTCCAATTACATTGCGAAGATATTCGTAACAGTCCTGAAACTTATTGGACTAATACATCTAGACATTTTCTTCCAGGCTTCTGAATTGATTCAGTTCAAGGAAATGCAGTACAGTTAGCATTCAACTTTAATTGCAATGAGGTGACAACATACTGGGTAATGAGTTGTTTATGAGTTGTAGATGTGTTTACAATGAGTTGACAATGTGTTGGATAAAGCGTTCTTCTAAAGTTGTAGATCTATTTACAGTGAGCAGTGGGGGAATGTTCATTAGTTGTCGATTTGTTTGTTTACATTGTTTTCGATTTGCAATTGCTATAAAACAAATCGCAGGCTGATGAAGGATGATTGTTTGTGTGCTTTAATGATTTACTGTAGTAGCTTGTCTGAAAAAGTACTTAACTCTGCTTCATCTGTCAGTTCCCACTGCAAAAGCTCCCAGTCACAATAGTTTTATTAGCACAGCATGGGCCATTTGTAAGAACATTATGCATCTAAAAAATCTCAGTGCTTTCCTGTTCAGTCTGTTGTATTTTGGCTGGCTGAGCTGAACAGAATTCCTTCTGCTCTGTACCAGTTTATACCTTTTAATATGCTCCAAGATATACACTTGAAGCTACACGTATACCATCCCTGGAAATTCTTTCCCTGTTATCTCCTCAGTGATGTCGCATGCTTAAAGTTATACTGTTGCCTACTCTTTCTTACTGTTTAAAAAAAAAACGTCTACCATCAGGTTATGCTGGATTACATGACATGAAGAAAAACAAATATACGCCGGAGGATATCAGCTTTTTGATTACAGAAAATCTTTCAATAGTTTGCAGCAAGTTGGCAAAATATACATTGTAACATACTTTGTTACTTCAGTCACTGTATGTTTAATAGTTTTTGTTCAAAACAGACACAAAAAGTAATTTTTGATTGTTTTGTTTGCATGTTAGTTTTTCCCAGTTACATTTCCTGTGGCCCAGAACAACCGCGTTTCACAGGTTTTCTTCTTGTTATTTTCAAAAAACACTACATTACATATTCCACACTCCCCCTTTCGTCTTCCCTCACTATGCTTCACTGTGCCCAATGGCAATTCCTGCAGAAATGTGATGATCTAACAATGACTAGAATGGGATTTTTGTGAAGCCAAATTTGGGGTTTTCAGCTAAATTGGAAGCAGCATTGAATCTCAGGAGAAACCAAGACATTTTCTCAAGAAAAATTGAGAAATCCAGTTTCTAGCTCTGGATTTACAAAGAAAATAAAACCAAGCAAACTAAAAATGTACTGATCCTGATTTTAGCCTTCAGCTCATGACAGTATAAGCATATATTCCTATCACAAAGAATCTGTGTTGGGGAAATCTCAGAGGAAAATATGGACCCTCTTGGTTGCAAACAGTAGCTTTACTTATTTTACTTATTTGCACTGGCAATTTCCACCACAACGGCTACAACAAATTAAAGCAACACACGATATTGGTGTAACCCAACATGATAACATCCAGAATTCCCAGACCCCTTTGTGTGCTCCTATGTGAAATTCCCAAAATGCATGGTTGTGAAAATGTACTTCATCGGCACATCAGCACTAGCTGCGAATGTCCGTTGGAAAGAGGATGGTGAGCTTCATGCCTTCTCATGTCACATCACATTGCAGAGACAGGCCAGAGGATGGAGAAGACTGAGAGGAGCCTGTAGTCTATGCAGCAAGTACGGAGCTTGAGAGTGCTGGAGTGAAAGTGGTAGGAGAGAAAGTATGGGAAGGTCAAAGACAGGGACCAATGAAAAAATTAAGTCCTCTTAACCCTCTCCCTTTCCTATCTGGAAAAGCCACACCTGCTTTTCCAGCTGCACGAAATTTGTGCCAACAAAGTATGGGCACAGATGTACTCTCATAAACTAAATGGAAGTTTTGCTACTCATTTTGTTCTGGTAGCAATGGGCCCAGAAGACGCCAGATTCATCTTCTATTTTAAGATTCCGGATTTTTAGTATTATATGCTACAGAGATGGGTAAGCTGAGCTCAGAATTTCAGCATCATTAGATCTCTCTGGGGAAAATAATACCATTCTGAAAAATAAGATTTCATCCTCATTTTTGCCAGACTAAAAAAAAAGAAAAAAAAAGTTTTTCAAGCAAGCAGCTGATACTTCTGCATCTTTTAAGTACGTGTTTTTGACTAAGTTTTTCCAACCCATATCTTATCATGGGTTTCTCCAAGTGTTCAAACACATTTTGTCCTCAAATACCTGTAAAAAGCTCCCCAAAAAGCTGATAAAGGAGTCTAAGAGATATCTGAGGTCTGGATTGCATTTCCATGCAGAAAATCTGTTCTGCCCAGTCAAAGTGAATAGCTTCTGGACCATGTCAAAATGTGATTTTAAGTGTCCTGAATAATATAGAAACTACTTTAAAAATCTAATGACTAAACTGTCAGGCATCTGATGAGTCTCTGAGATCTTAGATACATCAGAGAGATCTGGAAACCAAAAGGCTGACTATATAGTGTTCTGAAACTGTAAACTCCTGGCTATAATGTGAATGAATTAGCAGTGTCCTGACTTGTTATCTTTTTTCCTTATTATGCCTTTATCGTTAGTTTGTAATTAGCAATTCAGTTGTTTGGAATTTATACACCGTAATTCTCAATACCCTTTCCCACAGTGATTATGCACAAAAGATGAAAGCTGTATCTGCAATGAGAGGTGCCGGCTCCGTGGTCTTCCCACTCCTTGGAGAGCAAGGTTTGGCCACACTGGGGGAATGTGAGAAGAGAAGAGTGATGGGATCACTGGCTAGACTCTTCCATAATTCTGTCCCACAGACCCAGGAGTGGGCAAAGAGCTAATCCATCTACATTTTTATGCTGCCTGGGCTTTCTTATCATATCAGTTGTGATGTTAATGCACTGAAGCTGGGAGGCTGGCAAGCTAAAAAAGCATAGGGGCAGTGTGTCAGCACAAGAACTTTCCGTGCACACCTCTATATGGCTGTAGACTTCAACTGGCTTTGCGATCTAAATCCTTTGCCTTTTTGAGGAGGAAAAAAAGACAGGGATGTCAGCAGAAAAAAGAAAAGTAAATTCTCCACAAATGGAAACTTTCTTAGGCAATTCAGCAACTAGAGCTTGCCTTTTTTCTGTGAATGACCGCGGCATTAGGAATGTTGTCCATGTTGATGCTGTGTCAAGTCTGCGTTTTATCCCATTAACAAATAATGCCCCTATAGAAGCATGAAGATTAAAAAAAAATAAATTATCATAATATAGTCTATCATCGACAAATAGCAGCATGAACATTTGACTTCAATAAAATTAGCGAAACTTTGCAATATGCCCATTTGTCCAGAATAAATAATAATATTGGATTTAATGTACTTTTCTGTTGGCTTGTTGGGGGCAGATTAATATCGTAAGATGTATATATGTGCATAATCTTTCACAACTATAACAATGAAAACTAGAACATGTTACTTTTATAACTCTTTATCACATTATAGCACATTTATGCTGTAAAAGGATATTTTTCCGTAGTATATTTTAAAAAATCCCATCGCTATACTTAAATATTATTTAATTTTTTAATAAAATCATGTCCTTTTATACAGAATACTTTGTCATGGTATAAGTTCTTATTTTTTTCAGTTACTTATTCATTTGCTATTGATTTTAATTCTAACTACAGCAAATGGAAAATATTACTACAAAATCAGCTGCAAAGGCTGAGAAACCTAGTTCAGGATTATTTTCTCTCACTGGGAAGTATTTCAACATATAAATGGTTGATTTTCACATTAGGAAATAAACAAATAAATAAGGAAATAAAATGGATTTTTATGATAGACAATTAGGGGGCAATTTTCTAAAGCATGAATGGGAGGCAGTCATAGAAATCCCATTAATGAATAATCGAGGCTGTGGGTATGCATCCATTCACACTGCTTTTGAAAATATACCCCAGGATGAATAATTTTCATATGTACAGTAAGTTCACAGCTGATGCTTTATTGTCCACTGAGCCATCATTGTCCTTAGCTGGGAAATCAGCTATGCACATGTTTTTCCATCAAGAAGTAAGGTAATGTTTTTATTTACTAATACGCAATGCCAGAAAACTTTGAAAGGAATTTTAATGATATTTGCAAATTACTTGAATCTAAAACTCACCTAGCAGCAAAGAATACAGAGAAGGTAATAGAGAAACTGCTGTTCATGTCATTTTCATAGCTTCTTACATATTCATGTTCCAAAAGGATTTCTTTCACAGAAGCTCATGCTCATCTAACCAGACACTTTGTAAGTAAAAATGCATGAAATTTAAACCAGCTTTTCATATGGACATTTTTTTTATGGCTGAGTGTTTTAGCAATCCAGCAATGGTAGACACCTATAAATGTATAATGTGATGGATTAGATTGTAATGCAGCCTGGATGCATATGGAGGTGGTGTTTGCCCTTCAGTGCAAATCCATTTTAATGTCAAAAGGAATCCGTTGGAATTAATAGCGCATTGTCCAGGCAATAAGTAAAACATTACAGTAGTTTTTCTTTTGAAGAAGAATCCAATCTTGCTTCTAATGATAACAATTATGATAAAGGATAAAGCTACTTCTAATGAGTAAATAGTAAGAAAATCAAAGTATCAGTGCCTTGGCTGGGTTTGGATTCCTGGTTTGAACCTGATTTTAAAATAGGAATTGTAAAGAATTTGTTAAAGAAGACTTGCTCTCTTCATGGTTTGTCAAAGCACATTGTAAAACCAGCAACAAACTTACACCTTACACAGACATGCATGAATATGGGGCATGTCAACCTGGGGAACTTGGGAAAGTTAAACCAAAATAGCTGAAAGGTGTGAATATAAAGCATGTTACGTAAAGTGCTTTACAGTTCTGTGTGAATACGCTCACTGAAAACCAAAATGCTTTCGTAGCTTTTCAGCAATAAGACCACTTTGTTTCTCTGCAGGGCTCAAAGGCAATATAAACTGAGGTCTACATTTACATGTTTAAGCAACTCATTTAAACTTTTCTGAGAATCTTCTGGTAAACATATTTCTAGTTTAAACACTACCCACAATTGGTTTAACTTCTGTGCAACCTATATGTACTTTAAGACTATTCATATATTTAAAATGAGAAACATACTTAAGTATCATGCTAGATTTCAATGACCCTAACAAAAGCTTAGTGGAACCTTCAAGATAAAAAGGAACAGGTAGGTAGATACAAGAGATACATTGGAAAAGTGTTTCAAATAAACATAATGTATTAAGGGTGCAACATCTTCATGGATCTTCAAGCAAGCCACCGATGCTTAAATGAGTGACTTATGCTTAAAAAAAGCCACTGAACATATTAGACCCCAAAATACCTACCTGTTCATTAGACTCAAAGGAGGATTTCCACAACATTTTGTTCTGTAGGAACAGACATAAAACGCCCTTTCCTTTTACCAGATATCCCTGTCAACATTACTTTACTTGCACAGCTTGATTTAAAATAAAATCAATATTTTGGATTTAAAATAAAATCAATATTTTGTTTTAATTTTGCTTAACTAAGGCAACATTTTTTTAATTTTTGTGAATAAATCCTCCTCTTCTGATAGTATGGAGCACCTTTTCAGCAGCCCTCAGTGCTAAAATAGCAAATATATAAAAATGACTCTTCTTACCTTTTTTCCCTAGGACCATCCACATATTTATGAATACTTCCAGTGATTTACATCACTGGAAAATACTCTGGGAAATAATTCGTCTTCCAGGATCTGGTGGGGAAAAGAATGCACATGAGTTCCACAGTGATGTGCAAGAGAGTGATGTCCCCTTGTGATGTCTCCACTGAAAAACGGTGCACAAGGAAGTCTCAGTATCCCAGTATTACTGGTCCCAAACATTCTGCAAATAAAAGTTCCTGCTCTTTCTTAAATTCCCCCAAATGGTTAAGATGAAAGACATTTTAAAACATAAAAAGCCTCTTAATTTTTCAGGTTATAGTTTCAAAGTTCTTTCCATGATGGTAAAAATCTTGCTTCAAAAAAGCAAGAGAATTAATAATTTCATTTTACAAATGGCTTATATTTAAATTCCTTGTGTCTACAAGTCTCAGAACTTTAAAAAAAAATCCTCAGCAGATATTTGGATTAGAGAAAAAGCTGTAAATGCACATCCAGCTCCCTTAAACTTGAAAAATTATGTATAAGAATTGTATTCTTTCTCCATTATTATATCCAAAATTTTCGAATGAAAACAAGATACCCATGCAGGTTCTGTCAGAATATTAATTGTGCATTGGTTTTATTTGAATCAAGTTTGTCCCAAAATCTCATATCACTGTATTTTGATATTCATATAACATTTGAAAAGTCACAAATTTTTTCGAAAAGGTTCTTGTGGGATATAGGGAGAGTTACTCATTACTGTAAAGCCACAGAAAGACAGGAATGGTAGTATAATGGTAAGAATGCAATCTATGCATTCAGGTGGCATAGAATGGCAATAAGTAGTTTAAATTGTCTTTTACTAACTTTTCAACCTTAAAAAAAAAAACCAAAAACCTCTGTCCAGTACTTCATTAGTTATTGAAATTATTTTTTTTCCCCAACAGAAACCCTTTCAAAATACAAGTTATATTCAAGCTGCCTGTCAAGTATTACTTACTGTGAGTGCCAACAAGATATTTTCCTCTCTTTTCTAATTGGGTAACACAGCTAATTACTGTTGTCTGTGGAATCATGCTTGATTGGCAGCTTGAATGT
Source organism: Chroicocephalus ridibundus (assembly GCF_963924245.1). Classification (NCBI taxonomy): domain Eukaryota; kingdom Metazoa; phylum Chordata; class Aves; order Charadriiformes; family Laridae; genus Chroicocephalus; species Chroicocephalus ridibundus. Next base: position 36,885,146 of record NC_086287.1, read on the forward strand.
AAACGGAAACCATAATTTCAGATGATATTGTATAAACATTTGGAGTAGGGATGTGCAAGCAGTGAAACTTCAACCAAGGAAAATTTATATGCTAGATAATAAAAGTTACCTGTGTTTCATGGCTATCTAATCTCTGATAACAATTCTTTAAAAATATATATGAATTCCTGCCAAATGCCCACAATACTTTCCAAGACTGTTTTTGGCAAACTATTCATCAGAAAAATCGGAAATGTATTGGAAATTACACAGAAAACATGAAAACCACATGTCAAAGTAAAGTAGTCTTTGGATACACTTTAAAGCCCTTCTAGATTAAGTCTATAAAAAGTTAAGGAAACAGAGATGTAATCCATACTACAAAAGCGTAAGAATGAGAAGATGTTAAAACTAAGTCTGAAAATGTCTCTTAAAACACTGTATACAAATTAATTTCAGAAGTACTAGGATTATTCATAGAAGGGACCTGCGTTAGGTCATGAACATTATCAATATGTCAGATTTCGTAGCTGTACTCCAGAACTCTCTCTCCAAGTTTCCTTCATCTCTCTATACTTTTTGATCTTAAAAAAGAAAGAAAAGAATTGAGTGTGTTACATAAACACCCAGGTCAAAAGACAAGATACGCGGGACTGGAGAGAGACGAGGAGATTGGGTCCAGGTTGGGTTTTTTCCCCAAAAAATTTTATCCAGGACATAACAGAACAATGCAAAAGCCAATAGAAGGGATGAATATCTTCCTGAAACTTTTATTTAGCAAACTGGTGTCCTTTCTTCCTTCACCTTTTCTTTATCTGGTGCTTTACCAAGTTAGCTTAACCACTGACCAGACCTTTATTTGAATGCTCATATTTCATTTAATGAATACATCTGGGGAACGTTCAGAATTGCCGTTGACTCAGTGCAAGTCCTGCTGGACAATTCTATCTGCTTCAACGTGTAACCAAGAACCAGTTAAAACACTGAGTTCTTTTTGAGAAGAAATTTGGAAGCCCTTCTGATTCTGATTTTTTTATATGATCTGTTGTTTCCACCAAAAGTACCCAGTAAAAGTTCTTTTTGAAGTTTACTCTCAGGCTTTTGTGTTCCTGAAACTGACCTCTCTAAATTTGATATTTGAAGAAAAGAAAGGAAAAACACGTATACCATTTAAATAAATTTTAAAAAGTGAATTTCTATCTTATAAAATATTTCAAAAAACACAAAATGAAATATAATCACATAGGAAGTCTTGGTTTTGTCGAAGTTCAATTTTTCTAACAGAAAATCACTGTCGTAGAGTGTTCTCTTGAGTCTAACAGACATGGAAGTTGCAGTTTTGAGCTGTAATTGCCAATCAGAGGGCTAAGCAGGGATATTTCTGTTAAAATTTGTTCATTGAAGCTAATCCTAAAGGTTCTGACTGATTGTTATGGACTCTTATTTTTCCAGAGCCAAGAGATTCTGTGTCTTGTACTCTGCGATTCATAGGGAAAACTATGTTCTAGAATATCACACATTGTCTCTTGAAAGACATCATTCGGGAACAATGGCATTTGGCAGTAAATGATGCAAAACATGACTTTACGTGGCAATTCAGGCATTGAATGCCGTTGTATTACTTTGAATGGCAATTGCAGTACTGAGTGTTTTCCATTCGTGAAATCTGTGAGAAGCTGCGATACTGCCGAATATTGCATGATTTATCCCTCGTGCTGCCTTTCCTTTGAGCCTGGCTGAATAGTTCTACTATCTGAACTGAAGTCCTTGATTTATTCACAAAGTAGAGAGCTCTCACATTGAATTATTCTCTCTGGCCTGTAATGCTTGCTTGCAATTTGGCATAATTTGTACCACAAAACCCCCACAATTGTGGCTGTCTTATGTGTAAAAGATCAGTCGCCGTTGTAATAAATCTTTTTGCAAATGTAAAATTGCAAAAGCTTATATAATTTTGATAGCTGTACATTAAAATTAAACATTTTTCACATATTACATGTGCAGTTACATAATGTTTATTTCTGAAAACACAAACCTTGGGTTCACTGTGATTCAGTACAGTCTCATCACACCAGCCTTTTTTAAAGTTTGTGTCATGTACTATTGTTCTTGTCTAATTATTTTGCTGCGGATAGGTTTACCTCCGGATTTTGTAAATTTAAGACACTGTGCGGCTTTAAGTTTTTTAGCTCTATGCATATTTTTGATGTACCAGTCTAGATGGCATTTCTGGGAATTAAATTAAAATGTGAATATACGGAAAAAACCAAAATGATTTATTAAAGGCCAACAATTACATTATATAGTGACTCAGCCGAGCAACAGAAGTTAATGTGCTATATCTGCTAAGAAGTGAGTCTGCTTTCATGACTGGAGGCAGATAGCCCAGCAGGAGGAGGAAGCACATGGGAATCGCTCGCTCGCAACAGTCAGCAGCAGCTGGCCCGCTGCCTCTAAGGAGATTGCAGAGGGGATTCCTACCACAATGTGCAGAACAGAACCATGACCACCTAATCTGCAAAATACCTCCTAAGCCTAGACTCACAGGGATATCTCAGACCTAAAAAGCACTACCCTTATTTGCCAGGACTTTTCTCAGTAAAAATCTGAAGCATATCACAGGGTTCACAGTCCGGCCCTGCTCTGAAAAAGGGCCAAATACCTCTTCCATTCCCAAATAAGATGTTTGTCCAATTGCCAGAAACATGTCTGATCAGAGATTTGGATACTGCTGTATGCCAATGAGTTGTTTAAAAAATGCAGCACCGAAAAGGAAATTAAATTCCAGCTTTTCCCACTATTATAGGCACTGACCTTCAGGACAACAGCTACAGGCCATCTTCTGACATCTTTGCAAAAAAGCTTCTTACTGCTTTTATTAAGCATTAGAAAGAATTAAAAAAGCAAGATAATAATTTCCATGTATGAATATTTGAAAAAAATGCCATATCAGTAATAAAATTTTACTTAATACATAATTTGCCCTCTAGATACGGTTCATATTAGGATATATCTTGCGCTCTGATCCAATTGCAGTTGATGCTCATATCAGCAACAGATATATCCTCAATATGGATGTTCTACCTCCTTCCACAAGCCCTTTCTTATCCATACAGCATCTCAGATCTTCTTCTTATGCACAAATAGTAATACAGATTCTACCGGAGCTGACTTTCTTTGTGATATAGCAAAGGCCATTTGGAGGGGCTAAGTGACATCATATTACTCAACGTAATAAATATCAACTGCAAGGTGAGCTGACTGGTACTGACACTACAATAAATAAAAGGCAGAAAATTTAGTGAACCTCACAGTGTATGAAAGGGGAAATCTTTAGAATGGAAAGTTAGACCTTGTTACCTGGCAAGAACACTCAGGGCTGATGAATGCATATAAGTTTTACAACTATGGGTGTAGGCCAGTTAGTTGTATGGTCGCAAATTTATTAGCTGATAAACATTAATCTTCAACAATCCTGTCTATTAAAAGTAGAAGTGGAGAAATTAAATATCATATTGCTGAAACCTGTCATGTTTAAAATCTACAGAACAGAAATAAAAGGTTTAGTTAGTCTCAAACACTTTAACTTACATTCTTTTACATCCGCTGCTACTTTTTATTTTATGGAAGGAATTGGATTTTCTCTGTGGAGGATTTAAGCCATGATAAAAGCAAAGAATATATTTGGAAACCACTTTTGATTTATCATCTGGGAAGCCTCCTAGATCAGACATCCTCTGAACAAATTGCTGTATACAAGAGACCAGCACTATGATTTTTACCTCCCTCCATTACAAAAAAAGTATAATAATTTATAATAATTGAAAGATTTTATGCTTTGGAAATATCAAGACTTTAATTTGAAACCGTCAAGTCAACCAATGCAAACATTTAGTTTATATGTATATTCTCTATTGGCAAACTTAGAAGTATTTGCTAGTTAAAAGAAAAACAAAAGTAGTATTTCAAGCCTCTTTTTTTTTTCTACACATAATAGTAAATCAAACACGAGTTCTGAACAGTGGAACAACCCTTAGACAAATAGTTAAATGAAGGTCATTTAATATTCAAGGAAATAATTCAGCAAGATGTTCAAGAAAATAATTTACTCCCAAACATAGCTGTTTGGGAGTAAACGACATATTAAAAAACATAGCTGAACTGTTTCTTTGGTAAGCGTATTTGCTTATTTCTGAAATAAAATTAATTTCATTGTATTTGCTGACAACTCACTTTTTCATTTGATCATTCTATCAGGAAACTTACTTATTGGAATAGTCACAGAAGTTAACTTAAAGGAAGACAAAGTACATGTTTATGGTCTGTTATTATTTAAATGGGACTTGTGGAGCATTGTTTCATCTTGCAGACAGAAGCATAATGCCCAACGATTGAAGGTGGAAGTCAGTAAAGTGCAAACTGGAAATAAGACGTGATTTTTGATGGCAAGGACAATTAACTATTGCAACAGTTTTCCAAGGGATATGATAATTTTTTTCATCACTTGGAATCTTTAAATCAAAATGGGTGAGTTTTCAAAAGATATTCTTTTATGCCTCTGTGGGTTATAGTTTGCTGCAGGAAAACTGGAAGAAATCTCTGATATTTTTGTGCAAGAAGTCAGACAACATGATTATAATAGAACCTTCAAAATGCATTAGTGTGTTCATTTAGTCTTCTAAAATTTGAACTAATATTAACAGGGCTTTTTTTAAAAAAAATATTTCTGTTTTGTAGTATATTCTGGTCTGAAAATGAATGTCATATTGGTGACATTGATAGAAGCAGCATTCAAACAAACACCATCATTTTCTTTGCTATAATCACTCAGACACCAGACAGGGAGAGGCTTCCACCTTCTGCCTTGTTGCTGTATCACCCACAGGTAATTTGTAAATAACAGTGACTGGCTAGGCTAAAGTTTGTCCTTGTAACAAAAAGGAGACAGCTGAGGAAAGGAGGCGGGGGGGAAATTCTGCACATTCAGTGGCAGTTTGGGGATCTGTCTGTGTCAAATTATCATTTCCATTTTGTCTGCTGATTGTAACCTTCATTGCGAATTAGAGCATTCATTCTGTAGCAGCAACTTGACACCTAGTGAGGGAATAATAGTCAACAGCTGAGCTGAATCAGTACTGAGTGGCTCTTCCTTACTAGAGCAATGATATTCAGATTGGTAGAGCCATTAACTACGAATAACTATGGAGGCAAGGGTGGGGACAGCAACGGCAAAGGTTTAGAGCTGAAACCTGGACCTTTTCCTGCCCACTTCCAACTCTTAGCACATAATCCGGATGGGAAGAAAGCACTTATTAAAATTCTTCCCTGAGCAAGGCAGGCCAACTAGCACCAGAGGCAATGAGACCAGGCAAAGCACCACAGGGAACTTTTTTGATCTAACTCAGATGTAGATCAATCTTAGGACTCCCAGGTGTAGCAATATCTAGTCCTATAGATCACCAATCAAGAAAATAGTGTTCTTCAGACAACCAATGTAACTGCAAATATCCCTATTAATGAAAATAAGACGACGTGTTGAGGAAATGTTTCTTTTTCTGCCAATTCTCTCATTACATTTGCCGCTTCAATGACAACAATAAGGTGTTTTTCCTCCTTATAATTGTCACAAGGAAGCAACTCACTTAGCTATGTTCATCAAAACACATTAGAGCTCAGTGCTGGGGGGGAGGGAAGTTTCAAAACTGAAAATGGACAACCACCGTGTAACATTCTGTCTTCTGCCTGTTGGTGTAACTGGAAAACCCCATCCTAATCATGACTGGAGCTTTATATAGTCAAATATACATTTGCTCAAAGTAGCTTATTTGCACATTTCTGTACTACGCATTCTTTCTAAAAAAATACATATGTAAGATAGTTATTCTAAAGAAACAACCAGTATATTGCATAATCAAAGCTAATTTTATTTTGAGTCATCACCTATGCCATGTGTTTATTAACTTTGTCAATTACATGTATTAATTGGGAATTTAGCATGTGATATACAGCAAAACGGTTGAAGTGATCATTTTTGAATACTGAATACATAACTCATAAACAGATGGTGACTGTTGAAAACCATATATAAATAAAATGTAAAATAGCGCATTAATTAGAAAACATTCACATATAAATTCCTTTGCCAATATGCCAGCAAAGTTGCCATCTATAGGTTTGTTTAAAATTATTTTTTCTAGTAAAAGTGATTTATAATAGTATAGTACTAAGAATTATGGCTGACTTTCTCTATTTGCAGCTGAAGAAACTGCAATACAGGTATCAAAGTCCATGAAAATCTCTTCATCTTAGATGTATTAGGAAAAATCATTATTAAGGGGCTGCGCAGGTAGACTATATGAAAAGAAAAAGACACTTTCTGTAAAACAGGATAGACCACAATACAGCAGGACTGCAAGCAAATTCAGAATTAGGCCACTTATATTTAGAAAATATATTTTATTTTTCGCAAGGAAAATATATTACAAGAGTACTGATATGACTGGAATAAAACATCCTCCATTGTTATACTAAGTCAGGCTGACTTTCAAAGATGTTATGAAATCACTGGTGTTCAACTTCTTTCTCCTTCTGCACTAAATCTCTCCCTGATGCACCACCAGTGAAATCAGCAGAGTTTTGCCAGGGATATACAGAGCTCATTGCCTTGAAAACTGTGTTTTGACATTTTAAAACCTCATTTACAAACTACTATGTCTTTCTCAAGTTTTTTACCAGTATTTCCACTGAGACCTGAATATACACAAGGGGCTTTTTTTCTACATAAAGAACCAGAAAAGAAAACTCTCCTCCTTGGATCAACAGTCCCTACTGAGGAATCCGTTCATTCAGCCGGCTTGATCAATTACCCATTACAGACTTAAACATTTCCTTTTTAAAAAATGACAAATTCTTCAATTCTGCAAATCCACTGGACAAGTATACCCAAGAATATTAATATATGAAAATATATGAGAAGAAAGAAGACCATTTTAGAATCATATTCTTCCAGCCCAGACAGTGCCTGCCTGCATTTTTTCTACTATTAAAAGTGAGAAGATGACAGTGGAAAGTGGATTGTGGCTGGTGGTTTGTTCTGAAAATTAACAATTATCTTACATTTATCCCATCACAAAATACCTTTAGTATAAACAGATGGACTAAACTATTTTTGAACAGTTCCTGATTTATTGGACATCTGATCACTTCAGTATAGAAAGGGGCATGACTTGCTTTTTTGTGTATCAGGTCAACATATCAGGAAGTATTTCATCCATTATTCCTTCTCTTTAACATATACCTATGTAAGCGTACTGGTAGCACCAAACTCTGAGGCATAAGAAAAAATCTCTCACTGTTAATACTGCAGTACTGATCGGAGGCCATATCTTGACTGAGTCGACCTTTTGCAGTGTGCCATAGGTTTGTACAGAAAAAGGCCATCATTGTCTTCTTGAATTAACAGGCTCCTCTCACTGGAACCCAATGTGTTTGACTGTTGAGAGCAAGATCATCTTCTTCCCAGATTTCTGAAAGAACTGTGTGTGAAATTGCAAGTCTGATGCTTTTAGAAGAAAACTAACAGGTGTTACACTGTTTGATGGGAGATGGGGAAAAGAAGAGTTTATGAAAGCTTTTGAAGGAAAAGCTAAAAATTTAGAAATAAAGCGTAAGTAGGTTAAACACAATGTGGGTTTACCAACGCTATATTCTGACAGGATATCCTAAAATGGTAACCTACCTGATAGACGAAAGAAATGCAGTAGACCTCATCTTCATTAAAACATATCAGATAATCCTACACTGCAAGATATTTGTCAAATTGGAGAAGATACAAAGATTATCAAGAAAATGGAAAGCCTGTCTTATGAGGGCAGTCTTTTGAGCATGGCCTTTGAGGCTGAGAGGAAATACGATTGCTGTCTACAAATATATCAGGGTGTACATGCCAATGAGGGAAAAGAACCATTTAAAGATACAATACATTTAAAGAACAAGCACTGATGCCGAAATCTATTTAGAGTAGAAAACAGAACAAGATTTCAATCTGTCAGAACATTGAAATTCTGGGACCATATTCCAGTGGGAGAACATGGGAGAGTAACTTTCTAGGAAGTTCATTACATTTCTGAAGCTAGATAATGCAGTCCCTGCAGGAGCAAAGGGCTCCACTCAGTGACTTAGGAGGTTTCCAGTTTTACTCGTTGAACAGCAAGAGAAAGTGGTAGAAATCCTACTTAAGATGGGAGCCATGCTTTTAAATCTCTCTTAAATATTGTTTAATTATAGTTGGAATTATTGCTACACACACACATACTTCATCAACTTTTGTAGATACTTCTAATTAGAATTCAAGGCTCTTCTTTCTATCCATTATCCCCCAAAAAACCATCCACTATAAGTATCTGAAATAAAACTTACCTTTATCTGAAATCTGTCCCCTAGTACCAATGCTTGTATGAATAGGAAAAAAGAACTTGAGTTGCTGGAAGCTGTGGTGAAGCATGACTTTGCTGCCATGCTAATTTCGGGTCACTGAAGCTGTTCTGGTCTTATTCTCAGTGGTGGACTGTTCATGGACTTCTTTCAGACTGCAGAAATGAACTGAATTCCTGTAAGCTAAGACACCACCCAGCAGACTTAGTAACACATTAAATATGACCTATTCGTGTGGCTTGGCCTTTAGCTTTAGCTGACTTGCTTCTTATGCTATGAAGGCAAAAAATTTTGAACAGTTAACCAGTAGGTCATTGTCATTGCTAAAATTCATGTGGTATGGACAGTATGTTTCCTGAGCTGTTGAATGCCATCACTGAGGAACATGTGGAGGCTGCCAGTACCAGCAGCTGATGTCATGTATGGGTACCAAGAGACAGTCATCAATGTGGCAACCATTCCCTGCTGGAATTTGCAGTGGATGGGTGCGACAGTGAAACAATCTCAACAGAATTCAGACAGAAGGATTTTTTGTGGTTTTACAATTGTGACATTATGATATATGAAAGATATGCAATCCGGGCCTCACTTGACACACTATTAATATTACTATTAGTTGTACTATACTTTTGCATGAAGCCATGTCCCCCGACCCAAATAATTCTCCATTACAATAGGCACTGTATAAACATGTAACTTAATGGACCTCAAACAAGGAGGAGTTGGTTGAATAAAAGAAAACAAAACCCAAAACAAAACAAAATTACTTTTAAAATTCCGCCATTGGTTCATTGTTCTTCCTCCTAGAGATTAGCTTCTCCACAGACCCTTACAAATTTCATCACCTTTGCTAGTTTTAAGAACTTGCTCCAGGAGTCTTAATTCTCTGGAGAAATCTTCCATTTGAATGCTATTCTATAACACTTTGAGAAAGATTATTTTTAAAAGCAAGTCTTTTAATTTGCAATGCTTTCTTTTTCTCATGGTACCTATTCAGATATTCTTCTCTCTAGTTAGCATTGTCCTCATCAATCTACACTTTCTACTTGGCTTCTGTGTTTGTTACCTAATAGCCAAGACAAGAAGGAAAATAATTTCTTGACTCTAGCAACGATAACAGACATGTAACACCTCAACCATATTGAATTGCATAAGTAGCCAAATAATGCATCCCTATCCAAATAGTCCTAAATATTGCTAAAGATTTAATTTAAACAGATGCAAGCTTATTCTCCTTCTTTAGCAAAGTCTCTCTAAAACCAGCAGTCCATGTCCTGGTAATTTTTTGTTTGAAATAATATATGTCTTTATGCAAATATAATTCAAAAACTGCTTGACCAAAATGGTTTGCAAGCAGGCTTAGAATTCACTTCACACATTCTGAAGCTATAACATTCTGACATATTAGTTCAGTTGGGTTCTGAATGGTTCACCAGTCTTCATTTTCCAGCGACTCGATGTTTATGGCATGTGCTCAATTGTTTTAAGGCATGACTAAAAAGTGTAAAACTGGTCTATGAAATCACTAGTCCAGAAAAAATTCTCTGCTCTGTTGAATTCAATAAGCAGTATGTATATTCACTTTCTTTGTCTATTACTTTTTTTTTTTCTAACCTTTTGAGTGTTTCAGAATTGTAGGGTTGGAAGAAGTACTTATTCCGAAATATCAATTTTCTGTATGCAAACTTTATAGCACAGAAAATACTTTTTTTTTTTTAATGTGAAAATGTGGATCTCTACAATAATTACAGCTTTGCAAAGCAGACCACAAAATTGTAGCTACTTCCTGAAGATGACTGAGAAAGGGAGAAAGGAGGGGAAAACACACCCTATCTCTGTAGTCAGCATCCTGCAGCAGGGAAACCAAAAACTCAACAGAGCACTGTAATTTTGAGTTTTGAGGACAAAAGGACATTAAAAGTCCATTTCCTTAGAATCGCACATGTAAAAATACCTTTTCTTCATGGGCTTCTTCAATCTGTACATCATGAAAGCACACTGAAATAAATCTTTGAAATAACATTTCCCCTTTGGATGTTAACAGCTTTTTCAAATAATCTGTTTTTCTTAATGATGAGAGAGGTACAAACTTTAAGAAAACCAGCAGATGTTTATGGCCATTTTAAACTAATTGCGTTGACTGTACCCTGTTGAACTGATGAATTGTATCCATTAGAATTCTCTTGTCTAACATTCTGCCTTTGCTGAAATTTTCTGTACTGGCAAGGGGTTTCCCTGATCATTTAGGTTACTTTTAAAGTGAGATCAAGTGAGATATGTCAGATTCCCTTTTTGACTTCAGTTCTCCCTGGTTTTAAGGAAGACATAAAATAAAAATAAAATAATAATAATAATTAAAAAAGAGAGAATTTGTATGAGTTGTGGGCTTTTTCTAAAAAAGCTGCCTTTCAGTTGTATTAAAAGTGTCAAAATTGACTAAACGGAAAAACAGATTTTCTCCTCATGATAGGTTAAAAAAAAGCTGAAGGCAAATGCATTTTTAGTTCCAGTACAGGTAGAAAGTATGATGTTTAGTTTTACACAGCTCTGCTAAGCAGGTATGTATGCATCATTCGAAATGGTGTCTAATATTCCACAGATGGCAATTACTTCCAGAGGAATGGCTGGGGACTTAATTAAAAGGCTGAGAGTTAGCAAACTAAAATGCTGGAGAAGCACATGAAAAATCTATACATTATGCAAGGGACTCTATAGAATATTTAGGAAGCTAAAAGTGTCTCTTTAAATTTTTCCTTCATTTCTCCAAAAAGGTTTACTGTAAAATAAAGGTTAGGTATCCTATGTTTAAAATTATATTTTAGCTAACTGAACCTACTACACAACAAAGCAAAATATATTTGACTGCACAATATTGATTTTACATGAAAGCACATCAGTTAGTGAAATGCAAAAACCAATAAAGCATCACCCCTGGCTGGGATAGATATCTCTAGACACAATTTATTTTTACATTTAAACCAATTATTGGGCTTGTTGCATTTAAAAATGGGCACCATATATCCTTAGAAGGACTTTTTTATTCAATCAAATCAATTGCATTGATCTCCATATTCCATATTAAACACCAATCTTAAATTAAAACTGACACATTTTGAAGGCCACAGTACAAGTTTCTAAGCAGAAATAAATTCTACAAGGCTTTCTTTGTGTGTTTTTATGCCCAAACATGAATACAAATATTGATTACATTTTAACACACAATTTATAAGCTATTTCAAAGTTTATTTCTTCCTAAAATTTGTTCAATAATAATACAAACTTACAGAAACAGAATGCTCCCTGATTTTCCTTCTGTTGCACTGGATTATGACAATGGTTTTCATTAATAATGGAATACAGAATAAAAATAGATCCTTAAGCATAATTGTTGATGAAGAATCTACGAATAAAAGGACCCACAACTGATCTACTACTTGATGAAATGCAGATATAGGGACAAGATTTGTTTCCTTTTTGCACGTTATTCAGAAAAGTTAACATCTACCATGAGCCTGACCAAGCTGTTTTCAAACAGCAAGAGTGTAAACTCAGAAGGGCCATTTGCATGGACAAAGCTATTATGTGTGTATGCGTAGGACTGATGCTAAGTATTCGCTTGGTAAAAGTCTTGGTCCACTGAAGACAGTGGCGAAGCTCCAATTTTTGTATAAAGAGGCCAGTCTGTATTTACCCAGCTGCCTTTACCCCTTACTGCATCACCTCTCTATGCCTGGTAGATAAACAACCGTGCCGCTTGGAAGAGACTTCTCACTTCTCCCCGGCTCATCAGTTTCCCAGCTTTTAAAGCTCTATTGACACTGTTTGTACTTTGTAACTTCTCTCTCCCAATAGTTTTCAATTAGCTTTTGATGCATTATTATTCAACCCTCTGAAGCTTTCCAGAGTTTACATAGAGTTTGCATAAAAGTAAAGTGGAAGAATCCAGACTTTAGAAATATTATCAAACATTCAAAATGTTCTCCATCCTTTTAACACTTCTCCAACTTTTCATATTGCTATGTGCATACCTTGCAGTCAAACGAACAGAATAAGAACCAAGGAGGGAATTTGTCAAATACTCCAAATAGCTGCACATCACTACAGATTATGACTGCTTGGATTTAGGGAACATTTTTTTGGCTGAGGAAACATTCCAATGGGATAGATTAATCTATGTAAACCACACAGCTCAGCTGAAACTGCTGTTCAGCATTCTAAATTGCCACCTTCGTCTTCTTTCAGCACAAAAATGTGCATTTCTTCCTATAATAAAGATATTTTATAATAGCAATAAGGCAACTCCAGGGTGTGCGGTTATCACGAGATAATCATACCCTGGAGGGATTGCAGATACTTGGCTGTGCCTCATAACACCCCATGTGTGTGTTTATCTCATGATAACCCTACTCTCTTTTGTATCTTATTGCCTAATTATCCTCTGCTAATGCAAAATACTAATTTTTTGTCTGAAACAATATGTGCAAGAATGCATTGCTAACAATCACTGGAGGACATTGACAAACAATGCTGTCACTACTTTGTACTCTCTTCCAGTCAAAAATTTACATAAAGAACCAACTTTGGTTATTTTTTTCTAAACCAGTTCAAATCCTTTTAGGCAACATCAACTAGTATATTGGAAGCAGGCCAAGTAAATATCTATAAAAATTCTCTGTATATTCTTACAGTGATTTATATGGGTTTACTGACGTAAAACACCAAACTTCTTTCTTATGTATTTACATCTCTTTATGTTTCTAATTCTAACATGCAGAGTATAGTTTGATGACTGTTGCTTATGGACCCTGAAGGGACTCCATTTATGTCCCAGGATCACCCATCTGATATTTATTTGAGGATATCAGGTTTTTTTTGTTGATATGCATATAGGAAGCAATAGCTACATTTTAGATGACATTAGGAGATATTTAGAGAAAGATTCTGTCCATCTGTTAAGACAATGGAACTTTTGTTTGTTGCGTCATGCAACAAACATAAGTTAAAATACCTGTTTTCCACTGATGTTGAAATTTGAGATACAAAATACTTACAGATAATGTCCAGTAACTCCTCAGTTGAATAAATGTCATAAAAATCACAGCCAATCATGATCCATGGAAAATAAACAAACTAAAAGTAGAGTTTCAATTTTTAACTGATAGACTGATTCTGCAATTTAAATTTTTAACATTATAAAACATCGTAAAAGCTAACATAACACATGAAAATAGTATGTGTAAGAATTATCTTTTCCTCTTTTAATAAAAGCTGTATATATTGAAAATTGGTTACTGGTCAAATGATAATCTGACATATTAAGATGACATCAAACTGCATCAAATGTAGTGGAGAGAATATTATCAAAATACATAATGATAGGTAAATCCCAGAGTTTAAATTATACAGATTTCATCATTCTACAATAATAATATTAATGAATATTATTTCCACATGTCAAAACACTGTATGTGTTTTAACTAATTTAAACTAATTTAAAAATTTACGTGTGGTTTTTTTTCCATGGATAATATTAACAGAATACAAAAAGAAACCTATAGACTATTCAGTAATGACAAGTCATTACAAGACAAATTTTTATGTAAACAAAAATAAGAGAAGACAAACAGTAAATTATATTTGAGAGAAATACATATAGTATAATAAAAACACAATAAAAATTGCAATCATGGGAATTCAAAATGTAAGATTTTATATATCTATCATATATGTGTGTGTGTGTTTGTTTAACGTCTATGTAGGTACAGGTAAATATTTGATGTTCATCCTGTATTTTATAAGATATCATTCTTTTCCATACTGTTTACATTGAACAAAATTCTACTTTTAATAGCACCACCTGAGTAGATCTGCAGGCTTTGGCCTCTTATTTCCTTTGTTGTGAGCTACAGTTAATGAAATCAAGATTTTTGCTCTTAGAATATCTATTTATACATGCTGTTTCTATGTAAAATGCTTTCATGTTCCCTGTCCTCCCACTCACCCAGCTCTTCTGAAAAGCACGCATGTTTATCTCTCTTAACATTGCTTACAGATCTCATTTCTCAGTCCTTTGATTATTTTAGATGGCCTTCTCTGAATTCTAGTTTCATGGTGCCAATGGAAGAGAATTGCCTTAATACAGTTCTCCTCAGAAGTTGCGAGCTCTGCTGCTGTCTTGCCTGTGGCATTCCTGGCAGCACTTACCACTGTACATTCTTGGAAAAGAAATCAAGGGGCATATTCCCAATCAACATATACCAAAAGAATTATAAGAAAATACCACCAGTACAGGATGATGCTGATATGCAAAACCCACACCAATCAGAGCAGCTGCTCTTTCAGAACAAAGAAAGTCTATGGTCTTTTTTAATTCAGTAGAGTAATGGATATATTAAGGGTAATGCTATATATTATTTGTCTGCGATCAAACAATTCCTTATATGCTGAATTAAACCAAAGACTAAATAATCTTTCATACTAAAAGCTAAAAGAGAGCACTCTGGATTCTGGTTCCAGTTCTCTCGGTTATGAGTTTTGCATTAAAAAGCTATTGAACTAAAACCAAAATAAATAAAAATTATTATTCAGTAATAAGTATGGTTTTGCATGCCATAAGTTCAGACAGCTAAAAGACCTTCTTTGTTAAGTGCACCCTAACTATGAGTATTTGAATGAAAACAACTCTGTGTTTTATGCTGACTTCACTGCTGCTGACGCACCCCCCTGGGTCAGTTGAGCCAGTGCTCTGGCTAGTGTCATAAGTGCATTTTAGACAAGAGGTAGACAAGACTTTATCCGGGGTGTAGATAAAAACAGTTCCACTTTGAGCGGGGGGGTCTTCCAGATGACCTCCAGGTCCCATCTCGCTCTGATTCTGTAAGGACACACTCTCACACTATGATTCTGTAAGGACAACTGCAGTCGCTTTTAAGAATTTTCAGGTTACAGAAGGTGGAACCCAGCTAACCTAATTTATTTAGTTGACTCAAGACTTCGTGTGGATTTTGGACTGAAATTTAGGACTTTCCAGTCTGTGTTCCAGAGTGGAAGGAAACAATTTCTTGCTTATTTTTCAAAAGAAATCTATTCATGTATTCTTCCTTTGGGACTTTATGGATTCTTTTAAGAGTATCCATATAGTTTTTTAGATATTTTACAGGGATTATTATTTTGCCAGTCTTATTTTTTTGCATTTTTTTTCCCAACAAGAAAATAGAAGAGCAGAGCAGAGCAGAGTAGAATAGAATAGAAAATTTCAGTTGGAAGGCACCTACAACGATCATCTAGTTCAACTGCCTGCCTGACCAATTCAGGGCTGACCAAAAGTTAAAGCGTGTTATTAAGTTAAATAAAAAAAAAGTAAAATAAAAAAAAAAGTTAAAGCGTGTTATTATGTCCAAATGCTTCTTAAACACTGACAGGCTTGGGGCATCAACCACCTCTCTAGGAAGCCTGTTCCAGTGTTTGACCACCCTCTCGGTAAAGAAAGGCTTCCTAATGTCCAGTTTAAACCTCCCCTGTCACAGCTTTGAACTATTCCCATGCGTCTTATCACTGGATACCAGGGGGAAGAGATCAGCACCTCCCTCTCCCCCTCCCCTCCTCAGGAAGCTGTAGGGAGCAATGAGGTCACCCCTCATTCTCCTTTTCTCCAAACTAGACAAGTCCAAAGTCCTTTGCCGCTCCCTCATAGGACGTGCCTTCCAGCCCTTTCACCAGCTTTGTTGCCCTCCTCTGGACACGTTCAAGGACTTTTGCATCCTTCTTAAATGGCGTGGCCCAGAACTGCACACAGTACGCGAGGTGAGGCTGCACCAACACTGTATGCAGCCGGATAATCACCTCTTTGGACCAGCAGGTTATACTGTGTTTAATGCACCCCAGGACGTGGATTGCCCTCTTGGCTGCCAGGGCTCACTGCTGACTCATATTGAGCCTGCTGTCAGCCAGCATCTCAGGTCCCTTTCTGCAGGGCTGCTCTCCAGCCGCTCTCCCAATTCATACTTGTGCCTGGCATAACTCTGTCCTAGGTGCAGAATCTGGCATTTGAACACAGAATCACAGAATCCCTTAGGTTGGAAAAGACCCTTAAGATCATTGAGTCCAACCATTAACCTAACACTGCCAAGTCCACCACTAAACCATGTCACTAAACACCACATCTACAGACTAAGCACCTACGTCTTTTAAATACCTCGAGGGACTGTGACTCAACCACTTCCCTGGGCAGCCTGTTCCAATGCTTGACAACCCCCTCAGTGAAGAAATTTTTCCTAATATCCAATCTAAACCTCCCCTGGCACAACTTGAGGCTGTTTGCTCTTGTCCTATCACTTGCTACTTACAAGAAGAGACCAATACCCACCTTGCTACAACCTCCTTTCAGATAGTTGTAGAAAGCAATAAGGTCTCCCCTCAGCCTCCTGGCTTTTCTCCAGACTAAACAACTCCAGCTCCCTCAACTGCTCCTCATGAGACTTGTGCTCTCACCAAGCCCTCGCCAGCTTCATTGTTCTTCTTTGGACATGCTACAGCACCTCAATGTCTTTCTTGTAGTGAAGGGCCCAAAACTGAACACAGTATTCAAGGTTTAGCCTTACCAGTGCCGAGTATGGAGGTACAATCACTTCCCTAGTTCTTCTGGCCACGCTATTTCCGACACAAGTCAGAATGCTCTTGGGATTCTTGGCCACCTGGGCACGCTGCTGGCTCATATTTAGCAGGCTGTTGACCACCACACCCAGGTCCTTTTCTGCCGGGCAGCATTCCAGCCATTCTTCCCCAAGCCTGTAGTACTGCATGGAGTTGATGCACATCCCCCCCCTGTAGAGCCTTTCTACCCTCAGACACATCAACACTCCCACCCAATTTGGTGTCATCTGCAAACTGACTGAGGGTGCACTCGATCCCCTCATCCAGATCATTGCTAAAGATATTACACAGAACTGGCCCCAATACTGAGCTCTGTGTCACACCCCTTGTGACTGGCTGCCTACTGGATTTAACTCCATTCACTGCAACTCTTTGGGCCCAACCATCCAGCCAGTTTTTCATCCAGCAAAGAGTACACCCGTCCAAGCCGTAAGACTTGTTAAATTTCATACCATTAATCATAGCCCAATGCTCCAATCTATCTAGATCCCTCTGCAAGGCCTCATGTCCCTCAAGAGAGCCAACAGCACCTCCCAGTTTGGTATCATCAGCAAATTTGCTAATTAAACATTTTTCTCACTTGCATTCATCATTAAAATTTCACTAACTTTTTGTCACAGAAAATCTTTATGGGCTCTTTATTAAATTTTCTGGCTTTTGTTTCTTCTGGACAGTGTTTTTTGGAAAAGTAGTATATTGGTTCAATTTTTCTGTTATTCAAAATCTCTGTTCATTGAAAAGCGAAACCAGGAAATGATAGAAGATCAGATCTCTCAAGCTATAAACAAGAATAAAGAAAGTAGCTGTCTTCAGGGAATGATGTGAAATTGTTCAAGACAATAATATACATCTCATAACAATTTTAACTGATAGGATTTGCATGCCTAATGAGCGTTTTCTGTCTTCCCGACTACTGATAAAGCCCTTTCATAGCTGCAATACAGGTTCCCCGTTTACACTGATCAACTAGTGTTGATGATCAAGACGTCATTATCAAGGGTCAAAGAAAATTCTGATTACTGTCTAAATTTGATATAAGCAGTGGCGGAAAGCAAGTCAAAGATTCTGATGGACTGATAAAGACCTGAAAAGGCAAATTGAACTGTATGCAAATAATATAATAAGTATTATATTTGAAGACTATCATTTCTAGTCATCATCAAGTAACCTCCTGTGTTCATAAGTTCCCTGTAGAAATGAAAACTGAGTTACATTCTAGCCATATTTCACCTGTGAATATAATTTTTATACTAGGATCTCTTTACGATGAGGCAATTAGAATATCGTTTCATCCTATAAACTTAAAAATATACATTTAAAATGCTGAGATGATATGCCTCAGTAGGGGTACTGGCAAAATTTATAGACCCAAAAGCTTCAGTGCCACAGAACACAAACAATTATACTTTTGGATGTCATCAGTGACTGAACCTTAAAACAAATGGTTGGTCCTCCTGTAGCAGATAGACTTAGGAAACTGGGGAAATACTAACAGCACATTTGTGCTGCTGTCCCACTATTCTGGTCTAAAAATACTTGCAGTCAGCATCTCCTATGAATATTACAAAAAATACATTTGATGAGCGTAGTAGCAATGGCTTAAGGATAAGTTTTTTAATATATCCTCTTCAACGGGAAAAAATTGATTTTGCAATATCTGAGTTTTTAATCTTAAAATGGTGCACTTGTCATGATTGTTAAAAAAAATTATTTTAAAAGATCAAGATATTTTAACTAATGTCCTTCCAAATATGAAACTCTAAAATTCAACTCAGCTGAACACCGATATGTGCTTAGCAGCTTACAACAATAAAGACAGAAAAAGGGATACATAAAGCCTACTCAGATTTTCCAAGGATGACTTTTCAGTTTGCATTTTCACCCTCAAGTCCTACAGTAAAGTTACACTTCCCTTAAGAATGTTGATTCAACTTCAGTACGGCCAGGATTTTCTCCTATATTCTGTTACCTTCATATATATTTACTATGTTGGCCCTATTTCAGCAAAGCACTCAAGCATATATGTAAATTCATTCCTTCCCAAAATATATTTAACTTTGTGCTTAACTTTAAACATACCCTTATTCTGCATTTCCTTCAGTGAAATGTAAGCGCTCGCTGAGGTACTTTTGTGGAACGAAGATCAGGTTAAGGTACTGCTGGCCATAATGAGAGATTAAAATCAGGGCCTTAACTAGGTTTTAAGAAATGAAAGGCAACATTGTTTCCGGAAGGAATGACAGACTCCAAGACCAACTTTGTCCTGGACATTGTAATACCAATACTTTGCTTTTTATACCCAAAGGAAGAAAAGTCAGACTGCTAAGTAAACACTAATAAATTAAGACTAAATTAAGGTTATGGAGCTAGCATTAAGAAATTCCATTCTGCACTGCAAGAGCTGTAACTCTGGATAACATTTGGTCTTTTCTACTTGTGCGGCTCCCAATTCTGCCAGCATCCTAAATATTCAGGATCTTGATTTATTCTTTTATTAATATTCGTTATGAATGTTTCCACTCACATTCTCATCCTACGTTGCTATTAGAATTAACACAGAGACTGGATAAATTTTTCAATAGAGTTGCATATGCGTGGTACACAAATGCCCACATTTTTCATCACTGTTCCTACTCATACTTCAAAATGCAGACTTGCTTACTGCCAGGGATTGCCAGAGAGCTTCGGTTCTTGTGAATGCATGATTTTCACAGTGGATATCCTGAAAAAATTGGAGTTCATAGAAACCACGAGGCTGCCATGATTCCTCTAAGAGGTGCAGCAGAACCACATTCCTTTGAGTGAAAAGTGACTCCCAGTGAGATAAATACAGCCTCAGAATAACAAAACCAACACTGCAGTAAAAAACCAAACCAAAACAAAACAAAAAAAAACAAACACCAAAAACAAAACCAAAAGCACTACAGCAGAGCCTTCTAAAAGTTATGTTAGACACTGATTTTCATATTACTTGTGAGAAAAGAAATAAAATTTACTCTGCACAACACTGCTATTTATAACTTTTTAATAAGTAAATGAGTGGTCAAAGAGAAACGTGGATGGCCTTGCTGCCCATCTGCTCTCTGCTCCACTGGCCTTTGCTAACCAGAGTGGAACCAGGTGCTCAGATGAAAAGATAGAATGAGAAGGTCTACAAAGGGAGTGGGAACCAAACATAGTGAAAGGGAATTTCTGTTCCAAATTAAACTCCATAGTTGGACAAAAATATTTAAAAATACTTTTCAATATATGGACATTTTCTTTAAGGCCTAGGATTCATTGGGCTGACAATACTGGAGAAATAGCCTTAAGATAGTATGCTGAAATTTTTCTGTAGTATTCGGTGTCTGGAACAACTTTCTAAACATTGAAAAGGTTTCACTTCAGCATCTAGGAGCAGCATCCTTTCTTTCCATAGAACAACTACACCACAACTTGAACTGGTCAGTAATAAAGCTGGTTGGGCTTCCTGGCATAAGACTATTTTTGACCTCTTTCCTTCAAAGAAGTTCTTGCTCTTGCTTCTTGCTATGTTACAATAAGAAATAGATCTTCCCATTTCATAATTTCTTTTAAAAGGCTTCATCTGATTTTGCGCACTAAAAAGTAATGCATCCTTTTTTATCTAGCAATTGTACATCTATGATTTCAAATCATGTAGCTGAGAGAGTCACACAGTCTGTGTGACAGTCACACATCCCTGGACACACAGTTGCAGTTATTTTCTGCATAGAAGTCTTCAAAATGGGATGTGCTTTTATGAGTAAAGTGAGATTTAAGAAACATCTGTTTTAGAAAAAACAGTTGGAAAAAACCCCAACAACCTTCTCTTGAGCAGTGCAAAGCCATTTGCACCCTTAATTTCTGTGATTTCATTTCTTTAGCATGAGTTTTTCAGAGGAGTTTAATAAATTAAAAGATAAACTGTTATCACTGAGATTACTAGACATCAGAAAAAGAACGCGAGTCGTGTTCTAATCCCAGAGGAAAACCTTGTTTAAGCGATGAAACCCTTGCAGTGGAAATCTTGGAAATCTCAGTGGGTGGAATCTCTCATTGTCAGAACTTTCAATAAAAGAGCAGCTGCAGATACTGAAAGCATTAAATAAAAATTACCAACAAGCTGTCTTACCTGTGTGCACTCGACAGAAAGGAAGGGCAAACATGAGCAGGTAGTGCTTGTACATCAGTCAAAACTCTGACAGCTACCGTGTAACATCTGACAACACTGACATGTGCTGTACTCCCTAAGATATTCCTCTAACTGAACCATAAAAAGACAAATAAATTAGTAATAGTACCTTGCCTGTCAATGTCCTTTCTTGCAGACTTCTCACACTGTTGATTAGCATTGTTTGAAGTGATTCATCAATACATTTACTTTCTGAGGAAGAAAAAAAAGCACACTGAATTATTTTATTACTTTTAAAAAATCCAGCAAAATAAGGGGCACGTGATTCTTCATGATCACTTATTCATTTCTAGGAAAAGGACAGACAAAAATCAGCATAATGCTTCCCTACTAGTCAAACATTACAGATTGGATTTTGTCTCCAGACTGCTGTGTTGCAAACGAATCTTTCTTAACCAAACCAATATTCCTGTATAAGGAAGAAATCAGATCGTCAGCCACTACCTGTCTGATTTTGTCCATATGCCTGCCGCACATTAAGCCAAAATAACATTTTCCCATAATATTTAATTTTTTTAGAAATTAAATACACCTGTTAGTGAGTTTTTTCTCAGTCTTTCTTTTAGCAGCTTGAGGCATAATTGTTGTGAAAAAGAAGGTGACTTAGCCCTGAGTGCACTAATGAACACTAATGGTCCTGACAAGCCCCACCCCGAGCCTCCACCCACAGCCCTGCCCATGGGCTCCATCTGACCTCAGCGGTGGGTCATGCCCATCAGAGAAAAGGAAATCTGTGCAAGCAAGAGAAATATTTGTACAAGCCTTTAAACTTTAATTGACATTTAATTTTGACGGGAAATACAACTGAATAACACGCATTGCATTCAAGTTAAAGTTTGTCTTTAGGAAAAAGAAATAATAATAAGAAAAAAGGCCCTGGATGGGTTGGTGTTTTCTCAGGGTGTCTGTAAACGGGCAGATGCAGCCTTTAATATAGACTGTGGTATTAAAAATATGGTTTATTGGTTAAAAAGCTATGTATGGAAATTAGGTGGTCCAGGCTTGACTTTCAGCATATAATACAGGAATTGTGTCCTGGAATTGCCATAAAGCATATTATATATGCACGGTTTACAGACATCCAGTTCTTACCTATGTTTTATATCTGTATATTATGCAATGGCTCCAAGCCAACAGAAAATACTCAAAAACCAGGGTGAATCTGAGCCATTGTCAAAGACACTGTGTCCACATGTCCTTGTTCTACTCAGAGAGCATCAAACAAAGGCAATTTTTTCCCTCTTGTTTTTTATAACAGTCCAAGTTCTCCAAAATATATTTGTATGGCATTTCAATTCTTTTGCTTCTATCATATGTGCAGTCTTTGTTACATACCATCCAGTTTAATAACAATTCAGGACACATAACCAGCTTTCTGCTTTCAGTTTTTGTGCTAATCTCTGGACTACATTATCATAATTGGAGAAACCAAATAATCCTGATCTTCCTGGCTTATACAGAAGAGAAAATATTCAATTTTATGGTATCTTCTATTTTTCTTCTGTTCTTTTGTGACTTACAGTATCAACCTAAGGAATAGAAAATGTGATCAGTGAGTTTTGCGTGTGACATAGATGCCTGACCACCATTGTAGAATTCTGCATCGTTGTGCTCCATCACTTAACTAGTGTGTCCGGGAAACCCAACCTTTCTCATCATTGGGAAATATAATTCCGTATAGCATAATAAGGTGAAAAATTGTTTAGTCTTTCCACTGGGTTGTGGATTCCAGCCCCTATAATTCTGTGATTCTCTGAATGCTGCTTATATATTTAAGCTGTTGTGCCACTCTTTACTAAGACCTTATGTAAGCAAAGTTTATTCAGTCATCGCCTGACTTTCTGAAGTTTTTGCGTTTCCTGTCTAGGACAAGACTGTATTTATTATCTTTACAGAATCTGCATGGAGTCACACTAAAGCCACTGAAGTAACGGAATATTATACTAATCACTGAAAGCAGGAATGTCACAGTCAGAAAATATCACTACTTGTTTATAGTCTCAAAGAAATCGTATGTGCACACTACTGTGATTTACATGCCTTCTGTTTCACAGTCATGTATAGCTAACAATTCTACAGCCACAGCACAAAAACTGCATAACTTGTTCTTATCCGTACTTGGTTGCTTATGGCTCTTCTAGCTTTAGCTTCCCTCTAGTAAGTAACTGTTTCTTTTCAGTGTAAAGGAAAAAAGTAAAGTGTTTTTTCCTTGATTTAAATTAAGTGAGAGTATTCATCTGTTCTGTGGAACTAGGAAGTGTTCCCAGGTTTCCTAGTCATGGTCAGCCTGTGTACCTTGTTCTTTCTCAGCTGACTTATAAATGTTGCTCTTAGACTGTTACAATACGAGGTTTTAAAAATTTCTCATAATTAAAAATTAATTAGTACAACAATCAAAATGAACTGGAAGAGCAAGTGGAACACATTCACTTAGCCATCATAAAGCCATTTTAAGAACTTGTAAAACTTTGTTTTCAGATTACTCGGGACTGCTTGTAGTAGTGAGCCCTAATCTTTCACTGCCTTGTTTTACCCATATAATTTCTGAAGATAATGTATCAGCATCTAAAAATCCCTCCAAGCTTACCTCACTTGAACTCTCTTAAATTTATGATGAATCTCCCACTGAGTAGCTATCTGCTTCCAGCAGCCTCTGAGTCTCAGTCTTATTTTTTAGGAAAGTTATTTTCTTTTCAGCTATTATAGGATCTTATATTCTCATTAACTCTCAATTATTTTGGGCTGCGTTCTAAAATATTACTTTCTTCAGGTTAGTTAATGCAGGATAAATTCTTTATTGTGAATATAGATAAAACCTTAATAATGACTCACTTATTCTTTATGCATTTAATAAAGTTTTGTACCTCTTAGGACTTACAGGAAAGTCTGAAGCTCCTGATTTGTCAAATAAGTGTAGAAAAAAAATCATAAGTATCATTCTGATTTTCTGGATGTTTTAGGTCATTGGCATTTATAAATTGGAAAGTTTTGAAAGCCATTTAGCTATTTATACTAATAAGTATTGACATGCAAAAATGGCTTCTCATTTCAAAGAAGCAGTATTGAGGGATTTCACATGCCAACCTTACAATCAGCACTTACAATTTATTCTTTTTTTCTTTACACAGTTCTAAATAAGGAATTTATGCAAACCAAAATAAACACAAAAAATCCCAAACACATATATGCACTCGTGTAAGAAATTCATACAAGCCTACCTACTAAGCATGAAACACAACTATTTCATAGTTGAAAGTGGAAGTTAAAAAGAACATATGTACTATTGTGGTGACGTGGCTAAACAAGGCCTATACCCTTGCTCTTCACTTGTCATTGGGGTTAGAAAGCATACTTTATGTTACAGTCCTATCAAAAGGATATATTATAATATGTTCTTGTTGAAAGACACTTATTGTAAGCCGTGCAAAAAGTGTAAACCTTTTCACCATCATATGCTCATCTCAGAATGTTTTATAACCTAGACCCTGCACAGAACAACAAATATAAGGCCTTTTTAAAGTCTTTGATTTAAAAGGTGGCAAAGAAACAGAACTTATATTTCATCTTCGATTAGTACTTCTTTTTTCTCTTTGAGTCCTGCTGCACCTTACCCTCTATCTAGGTAAGAGAGATGACTGACTGACTTGAAGGTGGTTTTTGCTTCTTTTTCGTGGCGTGTTTCTTTGCCAGACAGATAATGCAGCTGTAAAAATTCTTGGCCAGCTAGCAGCTGTAAAGAATATAATGCGTAATAATATGTCAGTAATATTTACTTTAGAAAGTGACTTTATGATTGGGTATTAAGTACAAGTGGTGTTCTCTTCAACTCCTGAATATGATGACAATTCCAGAGAATAACTAAATCCAAAGGATAATAAATTAAACATTGCACTCGTTATGAAGAAAGAGTAATTTTTAATGCCAATAGCAAACAAAAAAGATTTAAGAGAGGAGGAAAAATGAAAAACAGAAAGACTGGAGACCTCAATTGTTTTTACCTAATGTGAGATTTTGCTTCCCATTTTCATAAAGATCACGCTCAGGAAATTGCTTGAAAATCAATTCCAACAACTGGCTCTGTTCATCTCGTCTATGAAGCTCTGTTTTATTTTATGAAGCATTGTTATTTAGCTAATAAAACTTAGCATTAGATATTAGTTACTTGTGAAGTATATTTCATGGCCCCTGAGGTTTCTTTGGGTGGTAATGGAGGCTACCCACTGTATCATGAAAGTTGTGTAAATTTAATTAAAACAGATATTTCACAGGGCCAGTTCCATGCTGGTGGAGCTCCTTGTGCTTCATACCTCTTATAAAGAGCTTGTGGATTCACACCAGAAAGCAAGCTAGGAAAAATATGGTAATTTATGCTCCCCATTGCAAATTCATCCATGAGATGGGTAACCAAGAAGGGGATTTGTTTCTGATAGTATAGCTTTGTCCCCAGAATAAAACCAGACTGTCTTTGATACATTTCTGCTGTAAAAATGTGCATGTTTCGGGAAGAATTTAGAACAATTTAGGAAATAAGGATTCTACTAGTAGATATAAATCCTAATGCAACTGCCTGTGGGCATGCAGACATTTCTATGGGGTTTTTTTTGATACTTTCAAAATCAAATGAGGATGAGTTCTCCTATTGAGGCTTCCATTTCTGTATTGTTAAAAGGAATGAAATGTTCTCTAGTCTCTTTAGCATAGATTTAAGGCAGAAGATGGTGGAACTGGTTTTTAGTTTATATGTGTCTTTGTAAGAAAAGCTTACTTATATCTGACTGAAAATCAAGGACCATTCAATCTTGGTCTAAATGTACTGATCCTCTGCCACCTCTTACTGAACGTAGGGAAGTCGAATCGAATAGACCTCTCCACTATCATCTAATAATATGAAGGATATGGCCTACCACTTGGGAAAAGAAATAATGACTTTCTTCACCATTGTCTCAACAGTCCAAAAGAGATGTAGCTGTCCGCTTGTTCCCCATTCAGTCACTCCCTAGTGCTAGAGCAACACCGTGCCATTTCAGGGTGGACCTGTTCAGCTTCCTGTGGGCCACAGTTTAGCCCCCTTCCATAATCCTCTGAACCTGCTGTTCATCATGAACAGCCAGACAACAAAGCTTTAAGGGAGAAGCTAAGAGTTCAAGACTTTCAGCCCTGCAAGCTGGCATTTTTCACGACTCAGGGTTTCCCCTGAAAGCACACTTGACATGTTGACGAAGTTCTGGGCTCTGAGGGTTTATCCTAGTATGGGTTGAAAAGGTCATTTCCTTTGTCTGAATCCTTGCAATTCTAGATAATTTTTACCAGTAAGAACGTTACTGGGTTTTGTCCAGAATAGAACACTCTGTGATATTGCAGTCGCCTTAGTAACCATAATTATGAATAATAATTTTTATCACTTTTTAATGGAGATTTCCATACATCCTATGCATTAATTAAGTATCAAACGCCTATGTATCTGAGGCTATCACTAGCAGATGAAAAAATTGAAGCAGTGAGGCCTAGATTCACCCCTCTTAAATGTCAATGCAATCATTTAGGTAAAAACATAGGTATCTGTCACAGACAGTGGAGAAGTGGGTTGTTGCAGAAGGTGATTCAGTCCTTAACTGGCCTGAACTGCGGTTAGGCACCTCAAAAGTTAGGCAGGATGATATTGGGTAGTAAAGATTGGGTCACTTAACTTTCCTTTAATTCTCAAACCACTACAGTAGATATGCTGCTAACCTAATTAGCCAATATAATATGACTGCCTTCCTTTTTCATCCACAGATCATTCACACGGAGCAAAAAGATACAGATACGTGTGGGACAGTCCTATCAAAGCTCAGACTTCCACTCTGAAGTCAAGATGTATTTTAATGGTTGGCTCCCCAGCCACAAATTTGTAGAATCTAAAATGACAATACATCTGGTAAGGAAAAGTAAATCCCTTTTTACATCTAAAACTAATACCTAAGCAGCAAAAATAATTTTTAAAAGGCCTTTTTAATTATTCTCCATAGTAACCTTTTCTTTTAGGATCACCATATGTACCCCATTACCCAGTGATCTCACTTTAAATTTGTATGACACATTAGGGCCTTATTGTTCTGGATTGCAAAGGGATGCATTAAAATGTCATGTATTTAGCTATTTATGTTTCCTTGGCAATTAAAAAAAAACCAACACACCATGCCATTAACAGTGATTAGTACTGAGGTCACCTTTTCATTTTAAGAAACTGAATAAAAGCGTCAGAAAGCTAATAAAATGCAGCGCAGAGGTGTCACTGGATAGAAGTTAGTGGAGAGAAAGCTGCAGAAATTCAGACTTGTTTGCTGCTGACAACATAACATGAATTAAATGACCAGTACTAAGGCAATACCAGAAATACTGTCTTCTGTTTGTCATTAGGTTCCTTCATCTTCCACTTAACTTGCAATTATAGGCTTTAATATCTGACATTAGCTAGGATTTTGGTCAATCTATATAACACCAATACTTGAAGATAAGGTCCCCGGGTTAATCAGCTGGAAATCATTCCTGGAAGTTCCAGCTAATCAAATTTGTACATGCAATCCAGTGAGTATATTGCCACAGTAAGTTTTAGAACAGATGTCTCATGCTACAGAAGGCTCTTTATAGTAGAATTTAAATCCCCCTTGTTCAGTAATGACATAGGTTATTAAAACACACTTTTTTGGGTGACCTAATTAAAGCATTCTATCAAAAACAATCAAGGCAGCCACCCTGCTACTGATGAGGTTTTCCAACCTCTAAATGCAACCCTGATGAAAGCACAGCATGAAGAATGGATAAAATTATGATATCTGCTGAGAAATTAGCCTTGAGCACTTGTTAATAAAGGAAAATAGGATTTCACACACCAACATGTAAACTTCCTAAGTGTGGATTCTCTTTTATTGCCTTTTGAAGCAGGTAGACTGTCATAATTATCACCCTGGTATTATTGTTAAATTCATCATTAAGACTTTTTAGTGATAGGAAGCCTAGGAGTTAGCCCATGGTCTCTTACCAGCCTAGCTCTCTGCCTCCTGGGTAAGTTACAATTCCCTGCAGCCTGTCAGACTTTTCTTAAATACAGTCTTAGTCTTTCTGTCACTAAAGAGTGAAGTTTCTGGATTCTGAATGCTGCTACTCAATGGAAGATTCACTATGAATCTGGAAAGAGTGGTAAGGTTTACTCTGTCCTTTCAGATTTGGATTTATTGCCCAGTGAAATAAAAAAGGATTCTTTCCACAACGCTTCAATAGAAGAGTTCCTAGTCAATCCCAAAAGGTCAGCCTTAGTTGTCATCCAGACACTGCCTTTCAGACTATTTTCTGAAGGTGTCTTTTCTTTAGTTGATCATTGTTGCTAGCAAGCCTGAGGGGAACTGTGGTACTCGCTTTACCTTTTGAATAACATTTTCCAAACAAAAAAACACAATTCACAAAAATATGTGAAAAATTGTTTTAAATGAATTTATGGTAAAGTCCTGCCATGTTGAAATATTCTCTTTTTTTTAACAACTGGAGAATTGTCAGATTTTATTTATTTTTCTTTCCCATACTGTACCTCTTCACTATGACCTTTCTTTGTGGAAAAAGATGAAAAAAAGGAAAACGAAAAAATACTTTGATCGTAAACAAAAGAAGCAAAATTGCAAAACTCCAGGTCATGTAATGTATCTTACTTGATACAATTATCTATGGGATTTACCTCTGATTGCAGCTGTCACTGAATAGCTTTTGATCTGTCTGTCTGTCTTTCCCAACCCCACTCCCAAATTAGATAGGGAAAATGAGTATTTCAGTGGAGAAAAAAGCTTTCTCAAGTCCTACTACTAAATACTTTTTAACCTTTTAATAATACTTGCACTATACCAGGTAAATCTCAGTTGAGAATACATCGTAGCTCTGAAATTTATCCACTCCATCTGAAAGATTTGTAGGAAACTGAGACGCAAAATATAAATTAGTGATGGAAAAAACCCATTTTTCTTTTCTCAGATAGCCTACTCTGTTTTTAGTCACTTCAAACATCTCAGAATAATTTTACAGTACTTCCTTCTTTATTTCTGTGATCCTGAGGCTAAATGGTACATCCCAGCTTGCATTTACATGGTGGAACTGTGGTGTAAATTTACCCTCCAAGAGGGAGTGATCCCATTGAAAAGCTTACTGGGGATGGCCAGTTGTGCTCACTATTCCCCAAATCATGAGCTGCCATTGTCTGGGAGAACACTACCTGGCAGGGAAAAGTAACAGACCAATATGTGTGCTAATACTTAAAGAACAGGGACAAACGAACGACAATACTCAGGCCTGTTCCTTCATTGTGCTTTATCTGCTAGTACAGACATAGCCAATAAGGCTATTTGAACAATGTAAAGTGGCTCACTGTAAATATCTGAATAAGATATCCAGTTAAATCTCCAGTGTTACAAGGATTCATTCCCTCCTTGAAGCAAATGGCTTCTGGATAGCATATATGCTTCACAGAAATAGAAGAACAAGCATGTCTGTCAGGCCAAGCCCACTGTGATCCCTCCCGTCTAGTATTCTGAGATAATTTTCACTAGTCTCTTTTTTCCTTTTTTTTTCTTTTTTTTTTTTTTTTACTGACCCATACAAGCTTCGTATTTTCAATTTGGCACAGCTCTCATCTTAGCATGTTATTCTCTTAATATGATAGGAACCAGATCTATTTGCAGCCTTGAAAAGTACACCAACAATGAACCTCTGTAACTGAAATGCTCATCAACTTCTAAAGTACCTCATTTTTAATAAAGAGAAAAGTAATTCATTTAAATTAAATCAGAATAGGAACCAACAAAAATTAGATTGTGGTTTTGAGACAGGTGAACATTTTTACAGAGTTTATTCACCCACTGAGCCAAAAAAAAGTTGAACTCATTTGCATACAAAGGGAAGCAGAACTGATGTGGCTGCACCTGTATCTTACACACAGATCATGCATGAGATGCATATTTGTAAGACACTGTTGTCTTGTTTAACTCTTCTGTCATGTTCTGTATAGATATTTCATAAACTGCCACATCAGTTGCAAGCTAGCTAACATCTCGTTGAGAATTTTGTAAAACAGATCCAGGTTAAAAATATTTATTCTGCATATATTCATTCATTCTACAAGCTGACTTGCCTTCTGACATAGCTTTTTAACATCTCCTTGTAAAACAGCTATGTAATGCTCAGGAGCCATTTAAAACGCCCACTGGCAAGAATCGTCTCTTTCTAACGTCAGATTTACATTAGACTTGAAAATTGGTTTGAGGGCATCTTTCTTTGTTTGGGGTTTTGCTTGCTTTGTTTTACAGAGGCAATACTACTAGTTTGTACTATAAATTAATAGAGCAGACCTGCAAAACCCAGGCAGCGTTCCTATTCTGGACTAATGGGAGAAATACCAGCTGGGAAAAAAAACTATGCACATTCTGCCCACTCTGTGCGAACTGAGTCCCTTTATACCTTTGGTTAGTTCATAACACATTTAAAAAACCAGAAAGTTGGTTTTGGAGGGAATTGTATTTGCATGCACTAACACAGACACTTTGCAAACTCATTTTAGACCTACACACCTACCTACAGTGTGCTGTATGACACAACAAATTGATAAACAAGGTTGCCAGACCCTTGTGCATGCTATCTACTTAGTGTTTTCTGAAAATAATGCAGTTTAATATGAGCAAAGCACTCGGGCAATAATGCGTAATGGAGTCTATGTCTGACATCACCAATTGTATCTGACACACGCACCCAAGAGCGAACAAGACAAGTAGCATGTAGTTCATTTGCAAAGCCCTCAGTAGGAGGTGATGGTCTCCTCTCATGTCTTCCCTTATGTTTTCTGGAAAATTAGTTGGATGTCCCCATGTTCTGAGTAAGTGACACAGAAAAATGCACTAAGAGAAAAATATTGCTGTACAGATATCCAAAAAAATGAAGTATGTGATGGTTATACCCATGTGCAACAGTAAGAAAAAAATTTCTCTTTAAAAACTTTCGGTAAAATTTTAACCTATTGACTTTTTGGTCACTACTTTACTGCTGCCCTTTATCCCAGGCTTTATTTGTCCATTATATAGTATACACTAATTTGTTATGTATCTGTTTATCACTCTCAAAAATAACTGCCCTAAATAGTTATTTTGAAGGATGATATATTTTTTTAGCATAATATTTGACAAAGTTGAATTCTACAATTTTAAGAGAAGAAAAAATATGAAGTCAAAACTTCAGACTCATTTTCTTCACCTACTTTCAGTGAGCAACCTTTGGGCATTTATGGACTGAAATGGGAAGTAGAAGAAGCAACATCTCAAAATTTATCCCCTGGAAACTCTGACCATACTGTAGTCTCATCAAAAATCTTTGTAAACATCAGAAACTTGATTCTTCCTGGGCATGACCTTTTTAAACTTTTTAAATTTAACTTTTTGAAAACTAGTCAGTGTGAGGAGAAAATAAATACTAACACCAGTGTCCAGATCTTATGTAGCTTAAAGGACATAGTATAGGCTCTAAATATAAGTTCTTGAGTCCTGACAACCCTTAAAATTGAATATTAAGCATCAGACTTAGTAGTGCTTTAGGGCTGACGCATTTGCTTACCTGCAGGCTATCCAAGTAACATAGCTGCAAACACTCTTAAGGTGGAAACATCAGGTGAATGTTAGTAATATCCAATGCATGTCCTTCAACCTTATTCAAACGATTTTTATTACGTCTGATAAAACCTGTCTCACTAACATGTAATCCGTATAATTCTTGACAACACTGGAAATAGATTACCAAATATAATTTGGATTATTTGTAGAATCATTGAATGGTAAGAATTGGAAGGGACCTTGAAGATCATCTTGTTTCAACCCACTGCCATGGGCAGGGACACCTCCCACCAGACCAGGCTGCTCAAAGCCCCATCTGGCCTGGTCTTGAGCACTTCCAGGGATGGGGCACCCACAGCTTCTCTGGGCAACCTGTTCCAGTGTCTCACCACCCTCACAGTGAAGAATTTTTTCCTAATATCTAATCTAAATCTGCCTTCTTTCAGTTTAAAACCATTACCACTCGTCCTATTGCTATACTCCCTGATAAACAGTTCCTGCCCATCCTTTCTGTAGGCCCCCTTTAGGTACTGGAAGACCGCTATAAGGTCTCCTCGGAGCCTTCTCTTCTCCAGGCTGTACAACTCCAACTCTCTCAGCCTGTCCTCATAGGAGAAGTAGTCCACACCGCTGATCATCTTTGTGGCTCACCGCTAGACCCATTCCAACAGGTCCATGTCCCTCTTGTGCTGAGGACTCCAGGTTGCCTTTCTGGGCTGCAAGTGTGCATTGCCTGCTGATCTTGAGCTTCTCATCCACCAGCACCCCCAAGTCCTTCACCTCAGGGCTGCTCTCAATCCATTCTCCGCCCAGCCTGTATTTGTGCTTGGGATTGCCCCAACCCACATGCAGGACCTTGCCTTGGCCTCATTGAACTTCATGATGTTTGAACAGGCCCGCCTCTTAAGCCTCTCCAGCTCCATCTGGATGGCATCCCTTCCCTCCAGGGTGTCAACTGCGCCACACAGCTTAGTGTTACTGGCAAACTTTCTGAGGGTGCAACTCAGTCCCACTGTCCACATCGCTGACAAAGATGTTAAACAGCACCAGTCACAATACTGATCCCTGAGGAACGCCACTTGTCACTGGTCTCCACTTAGGCCTCTCTGAGTGTGACCATCCAGCCAATTCCTTATCCACTGAGTGGTCTATCCATCAAATCCATGTCTCTCCAATTTAGAGACAAGGATGTCATGTGGGACAGTGTCAAATGCTTTGCAGAAGTCCAGGTAGATGATGTTGGTTGCTCTTCCCTTATCCAGCAATGCTGTAACCCTGTCGTAGAAGGCCAACAAATTCGTCAGATGTGAATTGCCTCTAATAAAGCCATGTTGACTGTCACCAATCACCTCTTTGCTTTACATGTGCCTTGGCATGGTTTCCAGGAGGATCTGCTCCATGATCTTGCCAGGCACAGAGGTGAGAGAGACTGGCCTGTAGTTGCCCAGGTCTTCCTTTTTTCCCTTTTAAAAATGGGGGCTATGATTCCCCTTTCCCCTTCAGTGGGAACTTCACCAGATTGCCATGACTTCTCAAATATGATGGGTAGTAACTTAGTAACTTCATTCACGAGTTCCTGCAGGACCCACGGATGAATTTCATCAGGTCCTAAGACGGTCTCAGACCTGATTTTTTCCTACAGTGTCCATTTCCTCTTTCTCCCAGTCCCTGCCTTTGCCTTCTGTGACTGGGGCAGTGTGGCTAGAGCACTTGGCAGTGAAGACTGAGGCAAAAAAGTCGTTGAGTATCTCAGCCATCTCCATATCCTGGGTAATCAGGTCTCCCATTTCCTTCTGGAGAGGGCGCACGTTTTCACTAGTCTTCCTTTTGTCACTGACATACCTGTAGAAGCTTTTCTTGTTGCCCTTGACATCCCTGGCCAGATTTAATTCTAACAGGGATTTAGCTTTCCTAACCTGATCCCTGGTTGCTCAGACAATTTCTCTGTATTCCTCCCAGGCTACCTGTTCTTGCTTCCACCCTCTGTAGGCTTCCTTTTTGAGTCTGAGTTTGTCTAGGAGCTCCTTGTTCATCCATGCAGGCCTCCTGGTGTTTTTGCCTGACTTCTTCTTTGTTGGAATGCACCACTCCTGAGCCTGGAGGAGGTGATCCTTGAATCCCAAGCTTTCTTGGGCCCCTCTTCCCTCCAGGGCTTTATCCCATGGCTCTCTGTCAAGCAGTTCCCTGAAGAGGTCAAAGTCTGCTCTCCTGAAGTCCAGGGTCGTGAGCTTGTTATGTGTCTTCCTTATTGCCCCAAGGATCTTGAACTCCACCATTTCATGGTCACTGCAGCCAAGGCTGTCCTTGAGCTTCACATTCCCCACCAGCCCCTCCCCCCTACGGCATGTCTCCTCATTGGTTCCTCTACCACTTGGAGAAGGAAGCTATCATGGAGGTATTCCAGAAACCTCGTGGGTTGTTTATTCCCTGCTGTGTTGTCCCTCCAACAGGTATCCAACTTGAAGTCCCCCATGAGGACTAACATCACCCGTCCCTGCCCTCCCTTTCATCCTGACCCATAAACTCTCAATTGGAACCACATCCATTATTCCGAGAGTTCAGAAAAAAGCCACAATGTAGAATGGAAAAGCTGATCTATGAGTATGCTTTTAGAAGCTATTATATAAACACATAGGTGTAAATTTAGTGTGGGAAATTATTTGGATTTTTAGTTGTGGGAAGGTCTGGAACCTTTAGACTCTGAATTTTCAGTTTTTGGTTTTCTTATTTATTTTCCTTCCTCCTTCTCTTATTTTGCATATTTTTACTAAGAAATAACAATATAGTAATTCATAATTATTGTCAATATAGGTCTCAATTAAAAAAAACAAACTGAAAATTTTCAATCTTCTTCCAGAGAAGATCATTATCAGTGAATTCACTAACTTGAAAGGATGAAAAAGTTTTGAAATGTTATACTTCAACACTTTGATATCCTTAACTTTAGTTTTCCAGTTCAAAACAAATTTTAGCTTTGAAATTTAAAACAATTCAACAGATTACAAGAAATATTTTTGTAGCACTTTCTGGAGTTTTTTGTCTTTTTCAGGTTTTGGTTTGTTTGGGGTTTTTTTGGCCTAGTTAGAACCTTTTATGACTATTCTTGAGTCCCATTCAGGTGTGTAGATGACCACAGGAGACATAAAGAAGTGGGGAATCTGCTTCAAGGTCTCCAATTAATATCCTACATTTTAAAGTTCTGTCAGTAGAACAGCATGGTTTAATAATGGTACATAATTATACGAAAAATTATTTTCCATATCCTATAAAATTAGTTCAAAGGTTTCTATCTCCAGTGAACAGAGTCTTCTTGAGAAGTATTTTTATGAACACTTTGCACATATATATGTGGAAAAAAGAAATCCAGAGCAAAACTTGCTCTAGCTGTTTAGATATATATGTTTGTAAAATGTCTGTATGATGCACAAAATCTGTTTATCTGGGTGCAGAATGACCATTCCCCATGCTGTTCTTAAGTCTTGTAGATTATGCAAGAAAAGGTGTGCAATTAAGTTGTTAGGCCCTCTTTCCTGATGTTATTAATTCAAGTTAGTTGGGAAGCACACAGTGCATCTCTTCTTTCTCTGTCCACATTAAAAATGATCTGTATAGCACCTGTGTGCAAGTTTGTGCACATGTATCTATCTGCTGATACACACCCACATAACACGCGCCCTGCACTACATAAATTACTAATAAATAGTAGGTCAGATTCACCAATAAATTCCAGCTGCTTTGTACTGCTCCATCCAATATAAACCAGCTGTATGCAACTCTCATCTGGCTGATTCAGATGGATTTACAGTTATTTTGGCTTGGTGACACCACACAAATCCATCCGCTTGTATTGATGAGACTTGGCCAATACGTCCTCTGAAATTGCACAAAATGCATAAGAAAATCTAACCTTTCAGCAATTTTTTTAAACATCCACCTTAAAAATCAGAATCTGAAGAGATAAGGTCATATTAGTGAAGATAGCCAGTAAAGGTTAGCAATTTCAATAGTACATCTGTAAGAAGTTAAAGTACACTACAGCAATTAAACTCATGAATATAGGTCAGCACTCTAATACCATGTCTAGTTTAATCTGATCTACAAAAAGGACAACTTTTAAACATCACATTTTTTTCCCAGTGCAAATTCAATGTAAAGCTCAATGTGAAATCAAAATATCTGAAAAAGGGACGAAATCCATTTTGTTAGCAAAACAAACTTCATCAGAAACAATCTTGTAAATGATCTGTAGCTTAAAAACATATTTCTGCCTATTCCTGAAAAGGATCTTCGTAAGATCAGAGGCGTATTAAAGAGCAGAAATGTTCAACATCTGTTGCTGTGTTGCATGAAGGCAAGACTAAGATAAATTAAGACCATATGTGGAGGAATATGATTCAAAAATCCAGATTTGTTGGAATTTCCCAAAATAGATTGCCAGGTTTGTATAATAAATAAAATCAAAGATAAAGGATTTTTTTTAATTCTGAAAAATTAAGAAATCCCTCAATCAAAAAATAGAAAAGTATGGTTTATATATAATATAAAACATCTATTACAGTCAAGGAAGTGCACTGGTGTGCAAAACAAAAGAGCAAGTCTGAAAAGAATCACGTAACAAAAGTATTTAGATTGAATGGTATCTTATAGGAATCAAGACAAAATAACATAAGAATATTGCTATTTGCCTTTGGCATTTGTATTTTTGTCTAGTTTTGAGACTCCATAGCATTTCAAAAATCTCTTCTGTCAGGAAACATTATGTCCTAGGAAGGTTATGTCCTAGGCTATGGCTTCTAAATTTTTCTTTTCTTTTGCAGAGGAGTCTTCATTTGAGTATTCCCATGCAGAAACAGACAATTCACATATCATGGGCTCACGTCGCATTTCATGAGCAATTAGGTTATGGGATGTCAACAAAACAAGATGATGATATACAAAAAAGTCATTCAAGTTCCACGCTGCAGTAGTTACTGGCTTTTTTAGATTGCTGATGTGCGGTTTGTAGATCACTATCCTTGTAGCTTCACATTATCTTCTGTTGTAGTGCTGGTCTCCAGATATCCTACTTCAAGGATACCTCAGCCACGTATTCTTTGTTAGCTGTGGGTTCTTCGTCAAATTGTGTAGTCATTTATTGCTTCTATATTCTCCCAGACAGAGGTCAGAGTTTGCTCCAAGATATTTGTGGAGCAGGTTCTACGGTTCATACAGAAGTGGCAACCACTTTCACTGATAAAGGTAGTTCAGACCTACTTTGTGGCTGATGGAACAACATGAATATCCACTGTCGTTGACTGTAATCCAAGACATAATGCCTAGTTGCTCTCTGGGGTTGCTGTAAGACGGAAGTGATGCAGAAGAGATGGTTCTCCTTGATTTCTTTCACCCAGGAAGATTAAACAATCCAACTGAAAATGTTTATAAAATAGACCATTAACTAAGATCTTGCCAAATTAAAGGAAAATCCTAAGATGTTTTAATAAGTTTAATTGATTTTGAAATTTGATGAGATTCTAGGCAAGGAGAAAGAATGTTTGGCTCTTAAAAAAGGCATAGTTAATGGTTAAGTATCCTCTTACTAAAATGGTGTTCAAAACCTAAAGTTCATACAGAAAAAAAAATAACCCAAAACAAAAACCAATCACCATCCTCTGATATTGCTAACGGTCCCATAAGGTCACTACCACTCTCTTTGAACTGGACAAGTAAAAGCTAAGTGATTTCCACAGCATATTTGTTTTCAAGCAGTGTTGCTTACAGGCCAGGGACGAATGGTGATCACTGCTCTAGACTGTACCTTGAGACTTCTGTAGGGCTAGTCTAAGCCTCTTTACCAGAAATAGGGATAATAAATCTCACTCAAAAAGACTAGTATGTTCCTACCACTTTCCCTTCCCTTCCGTTTTAAACACAAAACCATGAAAACCAACTAAAAATTTCATTAGAAGCAACTGGATTTCATTCATTTGTGCAGTGTAAGATCTGGGGGAGAGGTGAGCTGGAAATTTAAATGTTTCTCCTTCCTACCACTACACATATATATGATCCATTTGGGTATTAGTCCTAAAGAGTCTGCATATTATCTATTAAGTGAACCTAGAGACTTGTATAACAATCGTGGACAAGAAGAGGTTAGGAGACGGTGAGTAATTAGTGGAAGAGAAGTCCCTGGTGTCTTTCTCGTTTATATCAATGTGCATCCACAACATTAAGTATCTTCAGAGATGTCAATCTGGACTTACTTACATGGATGTATCTGAGAGTGTTATATGTTCCTCTTTTTTGAGAACTTGATTAAAGTAACTGTTCTCAAAAGTTTAAAGAAACATTTGGGAACAGTGTGAACACAGTATTAAAAGAATTCACCTGCAGAGAGAAATAATACATGATTTTACACTGAAAAGTTATTCTGAAATTATTTTTTAAACAGTCATCAAAATACCACATTCAGTTTTCATTTATTGGTGCTAGATGACTTTAATTTTGAATAGCGTACAATGTAATTGCAAACAAGCTCTAGATTCAGAGCTCGAAGGTCAGACTGGACCTTCAAATGAAATTCACATGGTTTGTTTTACTATTAATATATAAGTTTTCAATGAATTCCTAAACTCTCAGTTCAAGGTGGAAGTGCCCTTTATATGACCCTCTCCATCAGAAAAATGTTCATTTGGAGCGCACTGAAACATATGGTTTTCTGACTTTTGGAAACAATATGGAAAACAAAACTTTCTCCAGTCATATTTTATTTTAATTTTTCAACTTTGGAGATGTGGAAATCTCACAGGCAGTCCCCTTTAGAATTTATGAGGCTGCCTATATGTCTTTTTTGTATAGCTGCAAAGTATTTAAAAAGGCTCCCTGTATAAATCAGGAAGAATAAGAAAGGTGGAGAAAATCAGGTTTTATATTCAAAGTGCGACATCAAGGTATATAACATGTACTGAGAGATCATATTAAGAATTTTTATTGGCATGTGGTGGACTTCAGAAAATAAAATCTTAAGAAACAGCAAGACAACATGATATCATCCAAAGTCAATACTTTGAAAGGCTGGATTATTTTTGTTTCATTTATATTTCATATGTAAATCTTGGTATATTTACAATTTTTTTCTCACTGAGATCTTTTTTCAATGAAAGTATAGTCTGATTTTATAACATTAAATTTTCATCAGCAGTTAGAAGTAGTAAAATTCAAATCACTCAGGTCAGAATAACAAAAGATTTAAAACACACTGATCATTTAAATGTGTATCTTAAGTGTAGAGTTGATAAAATCCTAATGTCACAACATTGGGACATCTGCATTAGAAATTTGCCCCTCTATTATACACACTTACAAAAGCAGGACATACGACAATGTGACTGGAGCAAGCAGCTGAATACCACTGTGAATCCTATAGTCTAGCTTTTCCACATCTGGAGGCTCCAAACTGCATCTGTTGGCATGATCTCTGAGAGCAAAAGAGTTGCTTTCCCAATTTAGAAAAGACTTTAAGTGGTAGAGTGAATGACCCTACTTGCATCACAAGGACAGTGCTTGGAAAGGTGTATTATTTTATATCAAGAGTTAGTCCTTCTTCATTGGTTTGTGCTCCATTGTACCCTTGCAACTTTGATTTAGCCATGAAGTCCTTGAGAAAATAAAGATGGGAAAAGGCAATCAAATTACTGAATAATCTTTTATAATTTTTAGTGTTAAATCAACAGCAGAAAAAAAATAGTGGCAAAACTGTCAATTTTAAGATAATCACAAAATATCGTGATGAAAAGTAAGCTTAAGTGCTTACTAACAAGGGAACATCTAAGTATATAATCATGTATGCAGTATACATATTCTGACCACTCTCTAGTAATAAGAGCACAGTACCAACCAAGAGATTGATTTCGGTAACTTCCCATTTCAGTGGGGACATAAAACCTGCCCTGCAGCTGGGCAAAAGCAGCAGCGTTGGATGTCGTACTGCTTTTGCATACACGGGTGTCGCAACATATGCTGGTAGATCACCTTTACCCACAATTAAATAGCTGCAAAGCAGTTAATGCCACTGTACAGAGGGCAGCCATTAATACCTAACCTTCATTACCCAGGATAACTATCTCCTTACTATCTCCTTTCCTGACAGAGTTTATACGTGACAACTCATTCACCTGAGTTCCATTCATTCTCTTTCTGCTAGCATTCAAGTCACGGTACTTGAAGCTGAGTTGACTCCTATGAATGATCTATAGATGGTTTGAATTCCTGCCAAGGATAATACATCTACTGAGGAAAGGAGGGGGAAAAAAAAGAAAAAAGCAATAAAAGAATAAGCTTTATGGGAAGAGCAGCCTCTTTTCCCATAAATGATGAATCAATCCATTATATTTGTGATAATCAATGCCATGGATCCTCTTCATGTCAAGGTAAAAAAAAAACTTGGTAAAGAGACAAATCATTATTAATTCATTCATTGCAATAACATTAATCACGATGAGCTAATGTGATATTAATGTGGCTGTAATATGTACTTCCATAGGAATTTCACTGTAATATAGGAATTAACTAATGTACCATGGTTTTAAAGAGTGACGTAAATTGATAAATAACACTGAAAAGCTTTTTAAATAGGGGTAGGCATGAATCTACTGACATGCTACCGTCTGGTGGAGACGGGAGGGTGCCCACATCCCACTCCCATGCCCACACTTGCAGGTAGGCTAACGCTCTGCTTTGCATTTTCCATGAGTTATTGCCTACAGCAACAGCCAGTCAGCTTTTCAACATTGCGGTCCTGTTCCAGGAAATATTGATGTAGGAGATTAGTAGTTCTGGGAATGGAATCAAGGCTGCGATGATGCTCGCCGGTGTCTAGGAGGAGTTTGGGAGTCATGTGTGCAACTGGGTGTTCTGAACACCCTTGCACACAGAGGGGGAGGACGGCTTCACAAATATGCGTCCCACAAGAAATTACTTCTGCCATATTCTTATGCTACGGGTAATAATTCAAAGCAGACACGTCCTGTGTGAGCAGTTCTTGAATGCAGATGATATGGCATGGGGAACTGCGTTAGACAATAGAAATGGACCTTCTCCTTACGGAGTCCTTCCCACCCAACACAGCACTGGGTTTGACAAGGTATTGCAGCGCTCAGCTGAGGTTCTCATCAGTGCTGAGGACCAAACCTTAATGGAGAGCAGTCAAATGGAGGAAATGGAGAACTAAAATATGAGAGTACAAAAGAAAAACAATGAAGCAAAAATAGTAAACCACCTTTCTACTTAAAGCACTGTGTAGATCCATTGCATCCCTAATCTCACCTAAAGTTTATATTCTATGGAAAGCTGTAAAACTCCGAGGTGATGATGATAATCCCACTTTGAACAGTAAATTGGACTAACGCTCCAGTAGTTCCTTTCAATCAACATTTCCATGAGCATATGACTCAAATTACCAGTAGAAAAAAGATACAATTTTCTGGTATAATCTACTTGATTTTTTCCTTGAAGTATTACCTGCATGCACGTTACCAGACATACTAAATGTATTTAGGGTGTAATTAGTATTTTTCTAAGCAATGAGTACTGCTGTTGTACTAAGAATGTTCTATGTTTCATTAAAATATTTATTTCAGTGTGTGGGTTTCATAAATTTAATGCTCCAAAGATATTCATTATCAAAGCATTTCAGAGCAGTGTTAGAAATTAAGTTATTTCTGTAACTATACCTGGAAGCTGAAAACAGGTAAATTACTTTGTTTCTAAATATCCCATATTTATGCCTCCTTTGAATGAATAGTTTTCAGTGCAATAATGAGCTTGTATTTCAGCCGTATACACTGTATCTTTGTTCTGCAGTTTTTGATTTTTGCTTCATATTTATAGACACCTCACATATACTGAGCATCAATGCTGAACTAGTTTTTCTGTAGGATAATAATATTAATATTTGTTGTCTACAGCAAAGTCAGTTGTAGACTTTAATCGGAAATATTTTCACGGCAAACTAATATAAAGTGTATTTAGTATGAACTTTCAAACTTCGCTTCTGATAAATTGTTGCTCCATTCAATGCAGCAGCAATACACTTTGGTCTGCTTAAGTAACTGTAAGTGAAAATTATTGCATTTTTAAAAATCTTTTAGAAATTCTCTCTGCCATCCTGTACCTCAGGATCATTTTTCAGACCTCTGGATGTTTCTCTACTCTTTAAAATTCAATTATATACGCAAATATCCAGAAAGGGATAGTGTGAGTGTGAGTGATAGAGTGGTGAGGCAGTGGCACAGGTTGCCCAGAGAAGTTGTGGATGCTCGATGCCTGGAAGTGTTCAAGGCCAGGCTGGATGAGGCTTTGAACAGCCTGGTCTAGTGGGAGGTGTCCCTGCCCAGGGCAGGGGGGTTGGAACCAGATGATCTTTAAGGTCCCTTCCAACCTGAACCGTTCTGTGATTCTGTGTGATTCTGTGAAACGTTTTTAGCTCATGGTGGGAAGGCAAGGGGGAAACAACAGTTCCACAAGGTTAAAGTCATGAGTCTAGTTTGGAGCCACCAACAATACTTGTATCCAATATTGTAGCCTATTATAGTGAGAAATTCTTCATACTATACTTTTAATCAGCAGAACTATTCAGTCTATACAGCTGCTTATAATAAAACTGGGTAGTTAACCCTTCTTGACTTTCATCTTTTGTCTGTCTTGCTAGGTGACTGGTAACCCTCAGGGAAAGCACACTTCTTCTAAGTGCATAATACAATAGGACCTACATCGTTGTTGACATGTTTACTGAGATCGTATCAAATGATCATAGGCAATTATTTGAAAGGAATTTTTTCAATAGATGAGAGTTGTAATAAACTGGAAAGATTAACATTTGTGTTAAAACCACAGACATAATCTATTGATTGTATAATCTGGGTCACCAAAGAAATACCACAATATTCATTATTACAGAAAAGGAAAAGTCTTTTGAAGGTATTTTTGTTAAAAATCTTTGTATATGATCACAAAAGATTTTGCCTGAAGATATGACTGAACTGCTGTTTTCTCCAAGCTTCTGAATGGTTTTGTATCAACAGAGAAAATTATCCACGTGAAGGTAAAGGGGCACAGTGGACGTAGGGTAAAATTTGGCTATAGTCTAAAGTACACTTTTAACTTCAAGAAATATCACTTTCATAAGCTTGTGATATTAATTTAAAATTATTTTAATTTATTCTATTACAAACAAGGAGAAAAAAAAACAGTATTTTTAAAATTTTGCCATATTAAACATGGGTTATTTAAATTGACAGAATTAGCCTGAATTGAATCATCAATACTATAATATTGATTTTATTTCAGTTACCTGACTATTGCCCTTATTCTTTTAAAACAATGACAGGTACATCATGATAATAAAAAAAAATTGGACTACTTATTGTTCTTTTGCCTCAATTGTTTTTTAACAATAGGTATGGTTTTCAGTCTGTTTCTGATACAATGGCTGCAATTGGAAAAAAGGAAATGAAGGCTAAAGTGAACTTCAGTAACCGTTATTCTCATAATAAAGCACAGGCATCTTATATTTTAATTTTGATATCTTGGATTTTCTTAGCAAATGGATTGGGAATTTACTTTTTTGGTTTTTGAGAAACCAGACCAAAATGTAACATTCCTGAAAGCACTCAGTAAGCCTCCACATCTCTTGATGATACCCAGAAACATGGTGTTTCTTGTTTTGTTTTGTTTTTAGAAATGGAAAAATAATTATAAAACATATTGTGCTAATAAATCAAAAAAGGCGCTTGAAATAATCTCATAAAATGTTATGGCTTAAATAATGCCCTTCATCAGTATTCT
Organism: Chroicocephalus ridibundus; assembly: GCF_963924245.1. Lineage (NCBI taxonomy): Eukaryota > Metazoa > Chordata > Aves > Charadriiformes > Laridae > Chroicocephalus > Chroicocephalus ridibundus. Next base: position 36,928,841 of record NC_086287.1, read on the forward strand.
TTGTTTAACATTTTATGTTTATTGATAAATGAAGATGCATTTAAATAATTCAAACAAAACATTAGCTGCAAGCAAGGAATTAATAATTGATAGGACTGGAAGGGCTTTTTTTCACTTGGGAAATAGATAATATTAGCTTAATGTGGGGTTGTAGGAACAGAGGAAATGTAATGGATCTGCCTGCTTTAAACTGATGATGGTTATTGTGGTCTGAAAGTTGCTACAAAGGCAAAAGCAGGACAGCTCTGTAACTGCAATAGATTTCACTCATAGGAGCTGACAATGCAAATTGTGGTTTGATATGCCAGATTTATACATGGGAGGGGATCTAATAAACTTAACATATGCTAAAGGAAAAAATAAATGCTATTAAACTTAAGACTGAGAATTTTAAAAGGACAAAACCACAACAGTTATGGTGGCTAAATTTGGATTTTTTTTGCCCCAGTCTCCTTTTTTTATCAATATCTTCATCCATAGTTTTCTTTAGGTCAGGGAACCACTACTAATGGTACTGTAACACAGAAGCCAGTGCATTCTTGAGGATTCTCAGAGGAAGACCATTTAGTCTAGAAACACTCATCGTAAGGTTTTATTTAGACATGCCTGTAAAGAAGCCAAACTCTTCCAGCTGCGCATTTGGACATGCCAACCTCTTCTGTGGTGGTGTGGAAAAACAGCTTTGTCAGGTCCTCTGCTGGGAGAGAAATTTCTGTTGGTGATCCTCAAGTTCTGTCTGGTGATAGCAAAAACCACAGAATTACTCTGAAATCAGTTGTGTAACTCCCATTTCCATTCACTTTTGGAGATACTAGATTCATAGTGATCTGAAAGTCTACCAAATGGCATTTTCATTTTTGTACGGTATTTATGAATCTACAGTCCAGATGTTCATACTACACGCTAGCAGCCAGACATTTGCATTTGCACATGTAACCAACATTTGACTTTATTAGTTTGATATGCAGGACAAAATTTAAAATAAATAAAATAAAATAAAAATATTGTACCATAAATCTAGAACAATTTCATAGATGGTATAGGTCCAACAGTGCAAGATTATAATCAGATATTTTTACTACACAATTAGAAAATTACTGTTCCTCTAATCAAAGATCTTTTAGACAGTCATAAAAAATAATATCAAAACTGTAATCTGATCTGAAAACCAATAGCATTTTGCAGGTTTTAAAATGAAGTTCAAAAGATCATAGCCTTATCGTACTTGACCCTGACTTCAAGAAATCACGCTGTTATGACATCAGGGAGTTTTACTTAAAGGTAGTGCTAGAATAGACAAACACTTCTAACAAGAACATCAAACAGAACACTTTTCATTACTTAAATTGTTTGTATCTTGTGTCATCACTTATGAAAAATGAGTGTGCCATATTACTGAAAATGAACAGTTGTGTTTTCTACCTGTTTTCCACAGGGGTAAATGGTTATAAAGGGATCAAGGCACTGAAGAATCAAGTTCTGTATCTCTAGTTGTGCGTGCCAAGTTCATACCTGAGCATCTCCCAGAATCGGTTTTCTTAAGCAGACAGATTGTTAGCCTGCACAAAATTGGTTTCAGAAATGCAAATGGGAGAAAGCAGCTTTGTTTTCCAGTCATTGCAACACTCGACATGACATTTAGATAGACTTGCTTGCATTGACAGTAGGCACATATGTCTACTATTTTGTTTTAAAATATATGTATTGCTTTTAATAACAACATTACAGCTGTTCACAAAATGACGCCTCTAGACAGAAGCACTACAATGAAAAGAGAGTATCAACAGAAGGACTGTATCTGCATGCAAGTCTTACAGTTGCCAAGAAATGAAGATATAACATATGGTCACTTTGTAAAGGTGAGCTGAACAAAAAACAAGCAGCAACCTAGCCAATTTCTGTCATTTGAATTCTCCTGTTCAAAACCCAATTTAGTTTCATATGACTCTTGCTAATTTGAATGATATATTTATTAAAATATGAAACAGCCAGCCCTGCAACTGGGAAAACAATTTAAAAATAAATTTGTGGAATGGTACGTTGCCAATTTTTCACTTGTCTAGAGCTATCCTTTAAAAATTAATGTATAATTTTGCAGCAGAAGAATCGAATGCTATTAACAGCTTGCTAGTGTGAAGAGAGGAAGTTGTAACTTATATTAAATATCCCACTGTTGATATGCCTATGAATGTCTTCCCTTGATTTATCTGTTTATTGAACTGCCTTGGAAGGGCCACTCCTCATAGGAATGCATGGGGGAATGTTAACATAACCCAAGTCTCTTTGATAATCTTTCTGGACATCACCCAGAAAATTACAAGATTTAGGAAAAAAAGTGATAAGCTCGGAAATGTTTAATTTCCCACCGTAACAATTTATATGCTCTGTAGGGAAAGCGCGGACTCCGGACAAGCTGCTGTTTTAGGCAACATTACTGCCTTTTGTACATGAATAGCCAACAAAAATTCAGAGTTGCCTGGGTTTTTTTCATCAACAGAAAAAAAATCAGATCCTTGCTATAATTCTGTTTACTGATAATGAACATATACATCTCTGGCTCCCTGAATGCCTGAGGAAAACGACGGGAAGGAAGCTTTTTTTTGCTTACAGCACTATATCCCAAACTGTTTTTCCTTTCTTTTTTGCTATTTCAGATCTTTTTGCAGGTACATTCTACATCCCCTTTTGTGCATGGTGAAGAAGAAGAAAGACAAAAGAAAAAAAGAAATTATATATATAATTTTCATCAGGATTAATTCCCCTCTGATTTATCTGTTGTATCTTTATTAACTCTCTGCAGAGGATTTCTTCCTGAGTATATCAGAAGTATTGAGGAAGCATTTAGGCCCATGATATGATAAAGAACTGGAAGAGCTGTGCATCCCAGTTCCCTGGCAAAACTGTCTGAACCAGTACTGTCTGTACAAGTAACTTGAGCAGAAATGTTAACTTATCACATTAGAGTGGAAAGAAATCTATCAAGCAGGAAAAATAATTGTCACTGCAGTTCTGACATAGTCCTGATGAAAGATGAGAACTTGTGAGAGGGAAAAAAATGCTGGTCTGCTTCCAGGAACAATTCAATGGCTGTGGCAGGGGTTTCTGCCCCAACTGTTGGAGCTATTTCAGACTCTGGAGTCAATGCCCGTGTAAAGCTCCAGGTCATCGCACTAGCTGCTGGTCAGGGCAAGAATAAGATTTGTTAAGACTGCTAACATTTGCATCTGGGCCAATAGGACAGAGCAGTGGGAGGGCTGAGAAAAGATCAGTACTCACTAATGAGGACATTGCCCAACTATCCCCATCTAAGAAGCATCTTTTGGTTTGGGATAGATGTTACAGGGAATATCAAACAAAATATCCAGCAGTGCAATTTTTTGGTTGATCAGGTAACCACCACATGTTCAGCCAGTTCTGCCGGGAAATCAAGTACCACAGCAGCTCCCATGCACACACTGCAGAGTACAATCAGACACTCTTTTAAGACCTTTCTAGAAGAGATCTTCAATTTGACTCACTGTTTTTCATGGCTATAGGTTGAAGGAGTTTGCATTTGCACTGGTAAATTCAAAATATTAAAATGAACCCGTGGTACTGTCAGTCTATTTCCTGAGTAGAACGTGATGCCCAGAGTCTACAGCATGGCCATGGTAAGTGTATCTCACATCACGCCACTTTCCAACCCATCCGCCCAAGCACAGTCACTGAAGCCAATGTACATCTGGTAATTAGCGGGGAATGACGAGTCAGCCCTTTCTCTTTATGATAACAGGAAAAATAGCTCATGTAACGCAACACTGTACATTGATCCTTTTTTGATCAAGGGAAAAAGATTTTGCAGAGGCATCAGATCATCAGGAAAAGAGGCGAGTGTCTCTGTCTATACAGCTTTGATGAGACAGTCCCTTGTGCATTAGGTTCTGTTCTAATCACTTCAGTGCTCCAAAATATAGACAAATAAAAGTGAGCGCAGTGCAAGCTGAAGAAATAAAAGTAATATTGAGAGCTGTGACCTCAATTTAAGAAAAGCTGGATGAAAAAATATATTACCTCGAGTGAGGATGAAGTGATAACATGATAATTATCTTTCCATTTCTAAAGATTGTTTGGGTTGAAAAAAAAATATTTGTGGGGTTGAAAGGCTATATGAGAAAAAGATGACAAATTTTAGCGAGGGTAAATTCTTGCTGAATATCAGAAAAGACTTGCTTAGGTTTCCATAGGCTATGAAATAGTTTCTCATGGGAAATGGAGAAAGTCTGGGACTTTTTAGAACAAACCTGAATAAAGCACAGAAAGATTTACTGCAGTGCTGCAGGTGTGACCATCTTTTAGTTCTAATTCTTTTTTTTGTGTGTGTGGGTTACAAAACATCCTTTTGGGCATCCAAGTTATACTGAGGACATGCAACTTAAGCTATTTTATGGTAGCATTGTATAGTAGTTTCCTTATTCTTACTTAATTTTATTTTTTTTTTAAACTTCTCTTGGCAGGTATTGGTTTTTTACCACAACTTCTTCTACTGGAATGTTTCATTTCTGGAAAAATGAAAGCACACAAAAAGTATTTAATATTTATTTGAAAAAATAAAGTGTTTAAAGGTATTTTTGATAAGGATGATGATTTGTTGGAATGGAATATTTTGATACTATGTTTTTAAATTGTTTTCCATTTATGCTGGCCGGTTTAAACTTAAATAAATCTCAGTATAGAAGAAAGATTTCAACATAATATCTCATTTCAGAAATGCAAACCTGGGTTTTTTTTCCTCAGAATTTAAATTTAAAGATACTTGGAGTTCTTTTCTTTATATTCTGTCTAATTTAGGCCCGACCCCTGAGTTGTAAAACTTACCAGGAAACAAAAGGAACATTTCCTCTTTAGCTCACTGGAAGCATACTTAGTTCTTCTACTTCACAAGGTGCTGTTTCTTTTATTTTATTATTTTATTTGATTGATTTTTTTCTGCTTCAATGTAATCAGAGACTTTCCAAGACACTCACTGTAGCTTCCTGATTTTGAAAGAATGTTCTGTTTCTCTGGTCTGCCTCCTTTCCAGCACTGAATAATGATAAACAGATCTTGCAAAAATCTTCTCACTGATGTTTAAATTGAGGAACAAAATTCAGAGAGAGATAAGGTATCACTTTTCACCAAACATGTTACTCTAGCTTTATATCCTACATCTTGATTTGATGCAATGTTTATAACAACACATTTTATGTATAATGCCATGAAGTGATGACAATCTGCTCTACTGTCATGGTGTGATGTTGAATTAATAGGAAACAAGGTGAGGGCAGAGCAGGCAATCATTGTATGTGTTAACTTCATGATTAACCATTGGGTTCTTAATAAAGTCTTACTCTACAGAACAGACTGCCAAATATTTTTGTCACTTCTACAATATTTTGTCAAGATACATGACCTTGAAAGTCACCTTTAAAGTTATCTTAATATTTCACGCAACTGAGACTAATGCAGCTTTTATGAACTTCAGTGAGAACACACCTGATGCGTACAATAATCGCTAATAGAGACTGGAATTCCTAAAAATAAATTGTATACGGTGATGCATGCTGCAAGAGAATGCACTTAATTTCTTTCAATTTGACTAAACTTAGTGCATGATATTCATTAATTATGCTAGAGTGTTTTTCCTTAAATAGAAAATAGAATAATTCGTGCATACCATTTCCATCGCAGTTTGTGAAATCTGTTTGGCAGATTACTGAGCTCAAAAGCACTTGCTTGGTTTCAAGATCATCAACTCCTTAGTGCAAAATTATTAGTTGCTTGGCTTGCTGCACTATTTCAAGAAGAACATCACATATGTCCTCAGTGCAGAGAAGACTTGTCATGACAAACTAGTCTGTTCTTCTTATCTCTCAGTGCAACTACTTAGACCTTTTGCAGCCGTGGTATACAAGATCATCAGCAGCCACACTTGTCTACAGACCATACTTTATCTAACAAACTCCGGCTGATTCTCAGTACTTGTTCGTACAACTATTGTCTCTATGATAAGGGAACTGTAGTCCAAATGCAGCATCAAGCAATACTAAGTCATGTAAGGGAGCACAGAAAACAAAAAAGTTCCTGCTCCATGAAGTTTACACTCCAGGTACAAACAAGAGACAGCAAGTAAAGTATAAACAAATAGTAACCCTGGTTGTTCAACAGTTAATTATCCCAACAACAATAAATTTTCTTTAAAGTTTTAGACACTATAGTAAAATACAGTTTAAAGGATGTGTTGAGAGTAGACAGTAAAATAAGTTCACTGGTATTGTTCCCAAGCATGGAGAGCAGCAAAAAAGAATGAATGTGCCTATTTCAAATTTAACTAAATAGGAAATGAAGCTCTGAAGAGCAAGTCAGCTAGAAGCAGATATATATGTTCTCAAGCCTTTCAAGTTTGTTTGTGTTAGCCATAGAAATATTTTATTGCAATAGCAAAGAAACTAAATCTTACCATGTCCCTGCAGCTATGGACCAAAGTTAGCCAAATAATCATCACAGCCCAAGAAATAAATCCAACTGAATGTTTGCCACTCTGAAAGAAAAGCTAAGAGTTACATGCAGAAGCCTACATTTTTAAAGGTTATAAAACACCGATAAAAGTTGGATTTTCCCATAGAAGATTTTTACACTTATTTTTATAAAGCCTTTATACACCTCTACAGATGTGCGCGAGATTCATGCTCATATTCTCTAGGATTTGCCCTGAGAAAAAAAAATTCTATGCAAGTTCTTGTCTTTAGTAAAGGTTATACAGCATATATTGTAATTAGCAATCAACAGCTGCAACAAGAAGTTTGGACTACCTATTAACTGCTACGAAAAAGCTTCATTTTTTCAGTTTCAGCAGATGCCAAAATGTATGCCTTAATAATCATTCATTCACAAAATACCCCTAGATTTTCTACTGCATGCTTGCAAAGCCTATATGACCTGATTGAATCAAGGCCTTGAAACTCTGACCTGTCGTGTCTGCTGCTCAGCCACTTTCTGTCCAAAACTCGTAGTATAAATTCACTAGCATTTATCTATAGCAATTATTTATAGTATTGCAATAGTTGGTTGATACTTGTCCCTACAAAGCCACTATGGGTTTACCTCCCCCATTGTTGCTGTTGGCTAGCAGACTGCTGATTTCAGGTGGGAGTAAGCAGGTAACCAACAGGAAAGAGATAAGCAGCTGGGAAACTTTATGGAAACTATTAGAGTCTAAGATCAGACTCTTTAGAGTCTAAGGATTATTTATACTGTAGTATGTTTTCTCTGTTTTACTGACGACAGTTAGACGTTGAGTTTTGTTGTTTCTGTACAGGTAGCCACAGCTATCTGGCTGCTTTTACATAAATCATGTAAAAGTCTGCAGAGAATGTAATTTTTGCTGCTTGAGACATTGTTTGAGACCTTGCGACATATGAGCTGAGCTTTAGTGAGGCTGAGAGATCCTCAAACAAGGCAGTCCTGTGGCTGTAAAGGAAAAAAGCCTTGATGACAAAAGATATTTGAAATAGGTGAACTCTATCTATTGAGTGATAGCTCATTCAAATACTTCTGTTACAAGTGGAATTGAGGTAGGAAGTACATATTCTGGAATGTTGTCTACACACTAGAATATGGTGTTTGAGAAAGTAGATGGTCAAGATCTCTATTTAGATTTTCAATAGTGTTTTCAAAACTTGGTTGGGACTAATGTCAGGCTCTGACCTAAGCTTCCATGCAAAATAAACACAATCTTATCTACCCCCCCTCTTTGTGACTTTCTTTCCGTCCATATTCTCTTTATTCCAGAACCTTATAATGATACTGCGGCTTGGGTTCTAAATAGTAGCCTAAATACTACGTCTTCATCGAATGCAATGAAATGTGTACTTAATGGACAATGTTGACCAGAATAACATTGTTATTATAAAGTAAATATACATGGTTGTATTCTGATCCTCAGTTAATCTCAGTTAATAGTTCTAGTCTATTTTGCAATTAAGATGCATATTTTCATCAAAATCCATTTACAATTCTCCATTTATTTCTTATTCCATATAAGCATCAACTGCTACTTAATTCCAAGGCTGAAAACAAAAAACAATATTAAGATGATTGCAGTCTCTGTGTTCCGCTCCCTCCCACAACCCATCTCTGTCTGCCTTTCCACCTTCTAGCTCTCTTTTTTTTTTTAATGGTAAAGAATATATTTATGTGTAACAGAAAGCCACAAGTGTAAAAAAGTGCTGTCTGAGAAAACAAAGAACAATTAATGAAGAAATAAAAAATATCTACAATGGAATGCCTGTTATTTGCCCTTAAGTGATATATTAGGTACAGGAAATCACATTACAATTTGATGTATGTGTCACTTTAAGAGTGATTCTTGGATTGTGGAAGTAGCTTGTGTGTCATATGATGTAAGTACTTTTATTGAGTAGGTAAGTATGTAATAGCTAAAAGCCTCATAAATCAGCTAAATGTTCTCCCAATTTATAGAGAATATTTGATCTGAGAACATTACCGTCTGGTGAGCCACTGAGAAAGAGAGAAGATATGAAGAGTGATGGAGATGGATATATTGGATAATTTTTTTGGATATATAGTATCTGGCGCTGGCTCTTCATTGCTTGCATCTTTTGTACTCATTAACACCTGTGCAAGTGTAATATACTACCAAATTAAAGTTTTCTACTCACTTGCTTTAACACTTTTATAGCTGCTTCTCACAGGGGTAGAGTCAGACAGAAAGAAACACGGGACAGGTTTTAATCCAGAGGTCTTTCTCTATTAAACAACCCCAGCAGTTAACAAATCACATGTTTGAGGATTATTTGAAGTATGTGAGACAGTCCAAATCAATCTAGCCATTGTTTTCAGCGTTACAGTCAGCCCTACGTTATTAAAGCAAAGTAGTACACTTTTTTCTAATTGCAACTACAAATGACCCATGTTCGGTTTATCTCTGCATATTAATTTTTTAATGGAACAATGAGGGATTTTGAAAAACTATATAAGTACATATATAACTATATATATATAAAAACTATATATATAAAAGAAACAATACCATATGGATTAACTTTGATTCTCCTTTACAAGATTCTTTATGTAGTATTTAATATGTGCATTGCAAGTATTTCATATTTAACAGCATCTGTCAGTAGTGAAATAATCTGTATGCTATGATGAGTCTATGTATTGACTGAAGCTGAACTTTTGAACCTGTTGCAACATAAGAAAGCAAAGAAGTGTTATTTATTTGCTGTATTGTAGTTATAAAATTAAATAACTTCTATTTGCTGTGGTTACTCAAGAAGAGTTGTTGAACATGCCTCTGATTGCTAAATGGATGCTTCAACATATTTTTGAAATTGTGATTTGTGAGGGCTCTGATGCTCTGAGGCATTGCTTGTTGGATTGTTCACCTATTCATATTTTATACAGCTGAATACCTTCCACTTTAAGTCACATCAGAGGCCTTTAAAAACCTTATTTCACTCAAAGCCATTTTTCATCAGGAAAGTATGGAAACAGTGAAAATCTAAAGTTTCTTTTACTTCCCCTTTCTCGGCCACACAGGTGGCATATAAGGCATCATTCCCTGAAAAAATAAGCTCCCATAGGACTTATTGTCTGGGTGAAATACTTAAAATTTCTCCTAATATATGAGTTAAAAGCAATTTTCTTTGCATGTATAATCCTTTCTGGATATTTTGCCCTGCAATTTTGGACTGATTCATTGAATTCTTTGGGGCTAAGAGGAAAAGATTGCCTAATAAGATATGGGGGCACACTACACCCTGACTAAACACAGCACTACCTCAAGTACCTTACATTAGAATGCACAAAATTACTAATACCATTAAACCAGTTTAAAAAAAAAGAAAGAAAAAGTGAGTGGTTTGATATATCTCTCCAAGAACATATGACGAGAGGAAGATGCTAATCCTAACAGAGGTACAAGAACAGGCCCACCTTTTCCTCCTGAACCAACTCTTTTATATTCACAAACTGCTGTTCGTTGGAACTGTTCAGTGCAAAGACCACACAACATCTAACTCACCTGTGATCTCGGCTTGGTTGAGCATCAGCAGGCACAGCAGTAACGCAGACAGCATGGCAGAACGCTTCTGTATTCCTTTACAAACTCTGTCTCTAGGAAAGAATATAGCCTAGTCTTACCAATTATGAATTAGATCCAGACTGCTAAAGTGAAACTCTGCATCCCCAAGTTGCATTTCTATATGCCATTCCGCTTGTATTCTACCTGACCACATGCAGTGGCTCTGAATGTCACTTAAGTTCAACATGTACTGGTATATGATCTGCTTAGTAAGGTCTATAAAGCTCTAACAGGGTTAGTAATTCCTGTTGAAGAATGGTCCTATTCAATTATCCTAATAATTCCTCTTTGACCTTAACCTCTCTAGAAAGTAGAGATCATGCATTACATCTTCATTCTAGCTTTCCCTTCCTGAGGGTGTAACCCAACTCTTTAAATTCCATTTTCCCTAAGCTTTTTAATTTTAAAATACACTTTCCTAAAGACTCTTTTGCAGCCTTATCCAGCTAGCTAGCCAACTCAAACTGCCGTCCTTTTTTATTTTTTTCCCAGAAATCTCCCTCACCTGCTGAAATACATACACACTGAAAACTAGAACAAATTAAAGCATGACTTCTAAAAGAAATTCAAGGCTTAGATGTCCAAAGTTTTTAGAATGAGGAAACAAAAGGACAAACAGAAGTCTGACCCTATAAACATAATGTCAATTTCAAGACTGTGATCAACATGAAATTGCCCTCAAAATCAAATATATATCAATGACAGGATATTCTAATAAATAAAAATCCTGCAGGTCATGTTTCTGTTGTTCTTTGGTTTTATGTAGTCCTGGTGAATGTTCTATAAACCAGAAATCTTCAGGTATTTTTTGGGAAAAATTGCAAAACACCAGCTGTAGCAAGTGTGATCCTTCTAATCTAGAAATAGGCTTAATCATAGTATAGGTGTTTTGTCATCAGTCTGCTGTTGAGATAAATAGTCTTTCTCTACTGTATCTACATGACAAATGTCAGTCAAAGCAAGGCAGTAAAATTGTAAGCTATAAAATCTACTTATTTGAGAAAGGATTAATTCAAACATCAAATTAAACTCTTTGGCTTTGTACTGAAATAGAGTTAATTTTTCCCAAGTGATATTTTTGGTCAGTCTTATATAACTGAGGAACTTGAAGTTCCAGAGTAACTAGAAGATTGGTCAATCTAAGAGAAAAGATCATTCTTGAGGAAAAATATTGGTTATTTGCTCCTAAATTTCTGCCTTAGTTGTTCTCAGGGGTCTTCATCGAACTTCTAGTGAAATCAATGAGAGCTGGAAAAGGCCATCACAGCATAAGCTTCGTGCCTGCAGTTTTTTTTCATCTTGATGTAAAAAGAGTAGGCGTATGGCTTTGAACATGTGAGAAGGAAAGAACTGCTGCTTCAGAAGAGGACTATGGGGATATATTTTTAAGGCATAGAGGGAGTTAAGCACCTAACTGTGATTTGTGCCTTTGAAAATATCTGCTTTGCAGTCTCATAAGACAATATTGCCAAACTGTAAGCACAGATTCCCCCTCAGTGAGCCAATCTTGAAAAAAAAATTTATTATTTTTTCACTAATTCAACTTTGCTTATTTTTAGGAAATTATTTGAATGCTTTCCTATTTTTAGTACTTGTTAAATATTCAGTACTATTAAAACACCAATTTTTAAAATGCATTCTTATCTTAGCAACTAAACATGGGAACAACATTAAATTAAAAAAAACCAAAAAGGAAGAGAATGCTTCAGGAGTGTTCACTGTGGTGACTTGAAAGCAACAGAATACGTAGCATACCACAAAGATGCTGTGGTCTTTTTTTATTTCTTCCTCAATTCACCTCCAACATCACATTTGGACAGTTTTTCTCCTTGTATACATTGTTCTTCAGATAATAAATGAAAGCTTATGTAATTTAAAATAAGTTTGTATTTTTTGTGTCACTATTACTATGGTCCTACTAAGGTCACCTATCTACAAAAAGTTTGACTATTTTCAAAGGCACTAAAAAATACTAAACATGTTTCATATTTCAATGCTAAACATATTTCAACACTAAACATATTTCACAAGACTTCCAAAGGAAAAAATCTTTGCCAGTAAATCCATTAATGCAAATTAGGATAACTGCTTGTGCAAAGGTTTACATTTTTCAAAAAGAAACAATTGATCTCTCTAATCTTCTCATAAAGATGTTGATTGTTAATGCATTCTGACATACCGTCTGCTTTTTCGGATAAAACCATCAAGCAATTCTGTTCAGATTTGACAAAAGTAACATTACTAGACTTCTAGATTATACACGGATTGAAAAATCTTGCTTCAGTTATGGCAGAAGCAACTGTGTTGGGAAAAATAAGTAACATTTAAATTGTCACATATCAGAATTAACATCTGAAGATATAAGTGAAACTTTAAGAGGAATTTTTTCGTGATTGCAAGTTATTTGACCTCCAAGAAAGGCCGATGAGCTCTATACAGGAAAGACTGCTTGGCACTTACAATTCTTAATTATATCGTCTGATTTAAATTTTTCTTGCTATGTTCAAGCATACTGGTCACCAGTCATCCATTTGCTGAAGAACTTCCTAACCGCTCATATGATTTTCTCCAGCTGTAAGTACTGAATAACTGATGTGCACACTCCTGTTTTTCTTAGCAGAATAAAGTGCCTCTCTATATTTTGGTGACATTTCTACATTCACTTTTCGGGAAGTGAACGATGACAAAATATAGAAGGCAAACTCTGACTGTGATTCCTCGTACATCAGTTTTACACTGGTGGATTTCTGTTGCATCAACAGAAATACTTCATCACTTTCAGCAACATTTTGGCTTTACAGGCTTCAAAAGACAATATGTCACACTGTTTTATTTCAAAGACTTTTTAAATTTAGGGTTTCTGTTTCTTGCTTTCTTTGTTTGCTTTATTAAAGGTTGCTTGGTGGTACAATAGCACACTTTTATTCCTTTAAAATAAATTCAGCGCAGGGAGCATAAATGTCCAACCATGCATGTTACCAGCGCCCGCAGGGAAAGCTGAGGCACCTGGTGGGCTGCATATATATACACCATTACTTAATGTGTAAGTATTTCTCTATGTAAATGAGCCCTGAGATTTTAGGACGAATGCTGAAAATCAGTCACTGTTTTCCGTTCAGCCTTTTCCACCAGTGTCTAGGTGGTGCTACATTCACCGAGGAGGGGACCTTGACAACAATTGTTTTGAATTTCACTTGAAGAGGATTATTGGGTGTAGTCCGTCGTTTGTTTAGCATGCTAACAGCTCTGGCAGGAATGAATTCTGCTAGCATTGCTTTTGTTTATTTTTACACCAGCATTTATCCTACTCAAACTCCAGGGAAAACATGGATTAGCATCCAAATTGCATTTGATTCATAACTGCAATACTGTGCTCCTTATTCTGAAAATTATCTAATGACAGTAACTCCATCTATTCTGCAAATGTCATGCATAGTTCATTAAAAGATGGACAATTACATATAATGATATATTCTTAGCTTGTCACAGAGAATTCTTTTCAGATTTGATAGCAGGCATTAAAAGTAAAAAAATTCCAGACTTCTCTCCCTTAATTTTTTTCTAGAATGTTCTCAAGAGGCGACAGGACAGGAAAAAAAACACTCACATCTACTGATAATTTGTATTCCTTAAGTATTTTTTTAAAAAAATTAAAATAAATGAAAGTGAGAATGGAAATTCTCTCTTGAGAATGAAAAGAATTTGCACAATTTGAGCCCACTTCTAAAATTTCATTCACAATGTTCACAAGAGTAACATCTATAATTGTATAGACAAACACCTATGTCTTAATATTTGGTATTCCCAACTACAGATTTTGAGCATGTAAATCTAGCAGCTACACTGTTACAGCTGTCTATGAAGCTGTGGCTCTGTTAGACTGCAAGTAACTTTTTATATGCCATTTCTATCACCTTTCTCCTTTACTGCTCAGCTGCTTTAAACCAGAAAGGTTATCAATACCTCCATTTTTTAAACTATCTGGAGGTAGTAAACCAGTAGAATTACTAGTTGCTTTTTCTCACTGCCTCATACTAACAAAACGTGCCTGTCATGTGTTATTAAACTCTCTTCCAGCTCTGTCATCTACTTCTTAGCCCACATTAATGAAAATGACAATCGACTCAAGTCCCCTCTTCTTCCTTCAGCCAGCCTACAGGGAAAAATAGTTCTTCAAAATAGAAGGGGAAAAAAAAAACCAAGGAAAAAACCCAGGAAAACATTCAGATTCACTGTGAAATGAGTAAGTGGATTTAAAATCACTCATGTATCTCACTTGCAAACAAAATACCTTTTCCCTTTTATTTTTTTTCAATTTATACCACAGACAGGCCACACAATGCACTTGTCTGACAACGACAGTTCAGGAGAATCATTTTAACATACAGTCTTCCATAAATAAAATCAAGTGGTAAAAGCCAGCCCATGTCTGCCAACACAGGGAACCAAAGGCAGTTCCCCCACCAGAGGACCCAGCACTCCAGTGCTCTGGCTCGTAATGCCTGAAGTGCCACCCAGTTCACATTATTAGAAACTTCCCTTCTTGGTATGTCGCTTGATGGCATTTCTTAACAGGTCTTTTGGGTTTCTTCAGCCTGTACTGAGTCTTTCAAGTAACTCCATAGATTCTCAGAAAATTAGAGGAAAATAATGTCAAAGCAGGTTGACTTCTACAAAGAATTAATTCCTCTGAGGACCCATCCTGACAAGGCTCAGTGAGCTCTGACTATAGTTTAGGTGTATGCCACTTCAATGAATCTGAAAAAAAAAAAAATTTATTTCAGAGGATTTAGGGCTCACAGCATAAATACTGTATTTCTTAAACATATTTAATTACCCTTCGTATTGGCTGACATTGCTTTCCAACAAATAGTTTTCTCTTGTTCACTCTGCAGCAAGTAACAAGACCTTGATATTGATACATCAGCACGCTCAGTAATGACTCATGATGGTTATAATACAATTATATAATACTTACTAATGTCATGGCACTACTAACTTTTTTCTTATGCTGCATATGGCATTTCCAATTTAGAGCTCAGGCTTCTAAATACATTCTTAGTTATAACACTGTGTGTGCACAAGTAGTTATTTACAGGTAACTCCTCTGTAACCTATATCACCAATAGCATTCACAGATCCCTGCTGTGACAACAACTTCACTTGTTGTTCTACATGGTCACATGAAAATATTTTTCTCCTTTTACTTTTAGTTGAGGACAAAGAATATAAAGTAGGATTCTATACAACTGCCTTTATACAAACTGAGTTATATATGGAGATGAGCAGCCACTTTACATTTCTCCTTCTCTATGTCCAGGTCTAAGAGCAGCCAAGACGAGATGTCAGAGGAAAAGGTCTGAATATCTTCCTTTTTTTTTCTGGTCTTGTATCCAGGTTCTTTAGAAGACTGCCCACAGACCATGCTTCTCCTGTATTTTGTACAGCTGTCCCTTGGTGTTAACTGCTTCCCGGGAGAAAACAATGACATTTTTTAATAGTGGACCCTGCCAAGCCATTTGGTCTGTTCTTGTGACTCAGGCAGCATGGCTCCCACCACATGTGTGATGTGAATTATATGGTATTTATCCCGGCCATCCAGTGGCCAGTTCCATCCAATGGACACCCAGCCCAAACTGGTGGCACTGCCTCTGCTCTGGATACCTTCCTGTGATCCTGACCTACTTTCAAAGGAAAATTCTGAAATCAAAAAACTTTACTGAAACAAGCATCTTGCTAGTGGAAAGGGAACAAAATTTGTCCATCCACATCTCTACATTCAGACTTCAAAAACCGCAATGAACGCTTTATCATGCAAACAGTTTGGAATTAAATGTTACGACAAACTCTTTCTTCTGCAGTGGCAGAGATCCATACAGGAGGTGTCTCTGAGGTCAGGAATGGGACTCTAGGGAAACCAATGCATCCCAGACCTTCTCCTGAAGATGTGTCCTCTCATTTTCCACAATGCTTTTCTATCCTCAGCAGGAAATGGTAATTCCTACCACCCCTAATCAGTGGCCCTTTGAAGCTCACCACTGGGTTCCTAGCCCACAGGTCTCCTGAGCCTTTTGAGCTTTCTGTATGAGCAGTCTGAATGACATCTGGTAAGTATAATACTCTGCATTAATCAGATACAGGGTAAATTTCCTGCATCCTAATCCCTAACGTTTAGAATTGAGATCAAGTGTGGAAGAGCAGAGATTTTAACTCTTACCGATCTGTTAGCTTTTTATACCTGTTTTGTATTTTAACTTAAGCCAAATTTTCAGTCTCAGTGTTTCTTGTCCTCATGACATCTTTTGCAGTGAGTTCTGAAGTGCAATTACGTGTAAAAGGAGAAAGGTATTTTGGAGCCACAGTGTTTCAATTGCTTCTTCCCACTTCTGAAAAATATTGCTTTCCTTTATCATGAAAGAGACCCTCAACCTGTCTTCTCCATGCTCTTTATTAAGATACATAGCTTGATTATATCAATTTTTTTCTTTCAAAACTAAAAAGCCCAAATCTTTCTATTCTCTTTCATAGAAGTCTTTTCCATTTCCAAATTCTATTGCTTGTCTAAATTGTCTCTAAATTCTCTAAATTCATATCAATCATTTAACCTACATATGGACAATATCTTAGATATGAGAAAAAACATAATGTATATGAATCTATTATATAGTTTCACATTATTCTCTACTGCTTCTTTCACACAGCCAGTACTTAATTTGCTCTTTGAATGCAAATGCACATTGAACCGAAGTCTTCATTGAGCTGTTTCCAGTGGTGCTGAGGTTCATTTCCTGAGCTGGTATGATTAATTTAGAAGCATGAGAGTGGTATGAGCACTTAAGGTGTCTCCCTTCTGTGTTAGCTGTTCTTCTTTATGTTATCATTGCTGATTTCCATCCATCATTGTGTTGCCTTTTCATTAATATATATATATTCAACGAATGCTTTTTCTTGAATAAAATCATCATTTGCTTCTCTTTTTTCTGGTCTCTTAGCCAGTTGAATATAACATTTGCATCTCTATTTTGTTTTAGTGTCTTACAGTAACACACCTGGTCAGATGCCTTTTAAAACACTAAATACATTCTATCTACTGATTTTCTTTTTCCCTCTCCTTTATTAGTGCATTTGAAGAAATTGAATAGATTGATTCTCCACTGTCAGAAATCATACTGGTTTGACCATTCTTATTAGATAATCTTCCAGGTGGTTTATTATTCTGTTTTGAAGTTTCATTTCAACATTTTTACCAGACACATTTTTCAGGTTTACTCCTCTGCAATTTCCTGGATCACCCATACAGTATTTAAAAAACATATGACTATGGTATATACTACCTTCTAAGCCTTCATTATAAGAGCTAATTTATTACTCAGAATCTATTCATGATTACCTGAGTAACCCTGAGAAGGAGCTGCTTATATGAATAGCCTCTGATTTCGGTGGAAACCTCATGTGAGTATCTGATCACCAGTATAACTGAGCACTTGCAGTTCCTCCGTATGGATATTCCCATGATTGAACTACACAGAGTAATATTTTACTCTACATATCCACTCATCATTCCGTACCAAATCCATTGGTATCAAAGTATTACTTGACAAAAGGAAGTAAAAAACTAGTGCTTGACTTAAAAGGATCACTCAGAGAGTAAGGTACTAGTCAAGATGCGTAAGGGGTAAATTTTTGCCCTTAGGTATTGTATGCATTTTAATGTTATGCAGTCACTATTGTAAAATTTAAATGAAGAAATAGAAGACAGTGTTCAAAGCTGGATAGCAATAGATGAAGGAAAAGTCTCTTCACTGACAGTAGTCTTTGATGTGTGCTCATCTGAGAGAAAACTTGGTCCAGAACTGTATTTACATTTGTTATGCAAGTATTACTGCAAGAGGGCTTATGAGTGTAGGGAACATATGGAGAGGCTGGCAGGCATGGATTCCCTGGTGTGGTGGTTAGATTCTTTGCTCTGTAAAGGCAAGCTTTTAAAATTCATTTGAAAACTATAAAATACACAACCAGTTTGCCAAGTAGGTCTGTATTTAAAGAAGAATTATAATCGTGAAAAGGAATCAAATATTTTAACATCTAATGCAACTTCAGGGTTTAAATAATTATTCTTTAAGTCTATATGATAGTCAAATACTACAAGCTGCATTAATTTTCAGCCCTGTCACTCAATGAATGCATCAAACCTAACGAGTTTCTTTGAATTATTTTTTTTTTTAGTACCTGGGCTCCCCCACCTTTACTTATTTATCATTTATTGTAGTAGCTGCTCTTTAAAATACTGAAAATTTTTCCAGTTCCAGTGTGACAACAATTTGCTTCCTCAAGAGGTCTTTCCATTGCAAGACAACTTCAGTTAGACTAAGCTTGATCCACAATCCATCAAAGTCACTAAGAGTCTTTTTATAAAATTTATAAAATTTCAGTGCATCATGTGTTGGAAACGTGTGACTAACTTCTAGCTCCTTCATCCTGATCATCTTTAAATCATCCATGCCATTTAAAATACCGTATGCGCTTAAATACTTAATGAATCACAGGCTGTATGTGTCTAGATTTCTTTATCAATATAATACATACAACAACAGTTAAATGTTTTTTCATTGGACTTGTCTAATATTGCAACTATTTCAACTATTTGATATAAAAGTCAAGAATATGCCCTCAGTTAAACTTGGATTTATTTGTATTTAAAATGCATTCATCAAATTTATATATAGATGCAGGTATAAAATCTGGTAGACATTCTCAGTACAATTAAAAAAATAAACTAAATGTAAACGGCAAGCAAAATAGATTATTTTTTAAAGATTGATCTCTAGATATATTAACTTTGTATTCCAAGACTAAGGACGAGCACATTTATGAATATTAGATTTCTAGAAGAAAACTGAAGCAAATGAAGTCATTAGTCATTTGAGTATATATTTTTGCATCTCAGACTAGTTTAATTGAATCTTCATGAAAGCATAAAGAATATGTATATCACCTGGAGAAACAGAGTATCTAATGCTAGGGATTCTACCTAAGGATCATGAAGAAACTGCTCTATTTCACTGCAGCCATAACTCACAATGGAAGTAATAGACTGCACAGAAAGGAGTATTGCAAATTACTATTACAAATTATTAGAATTGTACTATCCATAGGATTTCACTTTTTGTATGTGCTGCATTTTTTCTTTAGCACTCTAGAAAAACAACACCATCTATCACCTTCTTGTTATCAGAAAGTTATTGTTCTTGGTTTTATTTTAGAACACTTGTTTAAAAATGTTTTATTTCAGTCAGTTGACCTATTTCCTCTCCTCTGCGATTCTATTCTATTCTATTCTATTCTATTCTATTCTATTCTATTCTATTCTATTCTATTCTATTCTATTCTATTCTATTCTATTCTATTCTATTCTATTCTATTCTATTCTATTCGTACAACATCCTTTAAACAACTTTAGTATCTGACTCCCTTCCAAAAATGCATTAACTGATGTTACTAACATCTGTCATGTGTAGTTCATTTTCCCTCTCATCTTCTCTGCAGGGACAGGATGAGAAAGAAAATGAACCACACATTGTGTGTGCAATGTAGTGTTATATGCATATGCATTATGATAGAGTCTTTAATTACATACTCTCATCTTGTTTTCCCACAGGACCCCTGCCTCATTCAGTACACAGGACAGACACATGGGAGAGATTTAAGAGAACATAGGCAACCACCAATTTAGCAGTTCCTGACTTGGCTTTTTAATCTAATGTAGTGCTTTTAGCTGTATGTTTCTTCTTTTCCTGTTTTTTGGTTTTGTTATTTTTTTTCTTCTTCACATGTTATTGATATTTTCTATAGAAAGAATAGCAAGATAAGATAGTAATCGTAAGACAATGAGATACAGATAAGCTATCAATTAGATCTGAAAACAATACATAGTTAATTCTCCAAGCCTCAGTGCACCTTTACATCTAATCCCAAAGTCTATGGTTTCAGAAAGAAAAAAAACAGGGGATGTTTTTCTCACCTGCTCCACCCTGCCTGAAAATTGGAGGATGTAACTGGATCTGTGAAGTTGGAGGAAGTAGGAACACTGCTAGTAACGAGAGTTTGGAGGAGATACACCTCTGTTTCCACATGACTTGAGCATTAAGTGCATCTGTGTCGTCTCTGCAACCAGTTTCTTTTATGAATATCCTGTTAGAGAAATTTGGAGTCCTCTGTGTTATTACCTGGTACCTGATATGCAGCATCTTTTGTTGTATAAGAATGAAAGTAAATTATTCAAAGCACAATTAATCTCTCAAACGCCTATTACTTTTGTACCAAAAATTAAATAGTAGCTTGGGGGTTTTTCCCTCCAAAAATAAACTATTTTTTTTCTGTTATTCCTTGTCAATGACCTAAAATGTTTGTGGGTTGGGGTTTTTTTTCTCTTCTTCTTTCTTACAATGGATGGAAGTATAAGGTAAAGAATGCTGCACATCAAACATATAGATCATGTATTCTTTTCCTTATTCTGCATACCAGCTTGGTTCCAATTCCTTTAAAACAAAATATGCTCCCATTTTTACAGCAGGTAACTATTTTGTCTTTTCGGAATACCTTCAAAACCACTTCAGACTGACTGCCATAAACATTTGTGTAAATGAAAGCAGACATAACTTCCTTTAACGAAGTAATGCTAAGACTTTATTTCTATCTCTTGATAGAAACCCTTTTAGTTTCATGAATAGTACTGATAATTTCTGAAGGTAAAATGTTCCCCTCTGCTACTGTGTGTGGTAGTTTCATTAAAAAATGGGCATGGATGCTGGCTAGTATGTGTGTTTTGCAAGTAGTTGCCTTCGGTAACAGATTAACTCCATCTGTTAGTCCACAGACCGGGCAATTTGAATTTTGCTTGTGAAATCTGAACCCAGGCTGAAGAGGGAGTCTGAACTCAAATCTTTTTTTATCTTCAGATCATCTGAACCTATATAAATGTATTCTAGTATGGAAAAAAAAAGCCTTCCTAAATGAATTTCAGACCAAACTTGGAAATGTTTGAGCAGCTTTAAAGCTTTTTACCTTGAACCTTACCGTAGTTTGATGAGGGTTTTTTTGTTTGTTTGTGGATATTTTTTGTTGGTGGTGGGTGGCGAGGAAGGTATCCAGATTTTTCTCTTCAGCTATGGATCTTTGATCTCTGCTTCTTTGCAGAGTGACTCCTCTGCTTGTTCCTATCACATGAAGCAAAGTGCACAGTTGCCCTGTTTGTACATGTGCCTCTCTGTAGAGGAATGAACAAAGCTTACATTCACATTTGCAACAAAGCTTACATTCACATTTGCACTGGAAGATTACGTGTCCATAAAAGTTTTATCAAGACCCCGCTGTATCTAAATGCAGGCCTTTGGGAGAAATATGCTTGCTACCTGGACTGCAGATCTCTCTTCATGCCAAGAAGCCTGAGTGCCCATTCTAGAATGTTTGGATGTGCTGCAAACGAGTGTCAAAGCAAGTATTGCACGTCTCCTATCAACATTTTCAGATCAGTTACGTGATGTTTGACAGGATTTATCTCTTGCTGAGTTAACTCCCTGCTGAATGTTTGCAAGCATTAGCTTATAAGCAGATACTGAGATACATACCATACTGAGATACATACCATCAACGCAGTTGTTACAGGGAAAATATATTTCACAGGTCCAACGCTCAGGATTTCTGATTGATATCCGAAAAAAAGCTTTAAAGAGCATTGATGATGCTCTGAAGGCCTGTTTTACAGAGAGTAAAGCTGCATGCCTGTTTGATGGTCATTTGTCTGAGATGAGTGAAAAGGAATTTTGTCTAACTGTGAAGACAACAGAGAAGCTCTTTCTGCCTTTTGATGTGGTGTACACTGTCTGGAGAAGGGCAGGGGGAGGAAGCTTTGCTATCCATCCCTCTTTTTCATTCCCCAAAGCAGTTGGGGATTTTCTATTTCTGTCACCACTCTTATCAGCATGAATGTACACATATCAGCACCCTGACGAAAACTACAGAGACATGCATACGACCTGCCAATCCTACAATCTCCCTGTCCGGTCTCATAATTACAAGGTATTCCAAAGGAATACCTGGATTAAAAAGATGATATATCATCCTGTATTATCTCTTGCTGCAGGGTGTGAGTTTACGACACAGCATTGCCATAGTTTGGGATACTTTATTACTTGCATTCATTTTATCCTATTTCAGATGTGATGTGTGTCAGCAGTATGCTTACATTGCAGGTTTTATTGAAAGAGTAATACACTGCTATTGACAGGCATAACTGGTAGTGCAATAGCTTTTATGCTGAGTTTCTTTGCTTCCCTATTTCCTTTAAGAAATTCTTCTCTCCCACTTTTGGTGAGTTGCAGTGTATCTTCATATACAGACTTAGAAATCGTTTTGCTAAACAAATGTTTCTTTTACATATATCACATAGATACAGGGAAAAACATGCTGCACCGTTTAGGATAATACTTTATTTTCAAGCAAATAAAATCTATTTCTACTATACTCCTATTCTAGGAGTCTGCGGATCTCCTTCATTTTAAGAGAGCAAAGACTTTCAGGTAACAAGTTAGTAAGATTTTAAAATTATTTGTCTTCTGGTTTACAAATATGATTTGTTGCTCAGCACCAGTCATTTCACAGCACAGCCTTTTTTTCTCAGCCCCTTTAGAATAAGTTAAAAAATGCCTCTCTGTTACTTCTTAGTCTCATCAACCTAGTCACTTTTTTGAGTGTAACATCAGAAAGGGACAGAAAAGCAGAAAGTAAATTAAATAGCATAGAGAGGCTTAGCCAAGATCACTGAAGTCACTAGGACTGCTGACACTTTCCACGGGTTGCAGCTGACAGGCGTAAACCAAGATCACGTACATCTTATCATTTAAATCATTAATCAAATCAACACAGCCTGATGCTGTTTCACCAGTCTAGATATGTTTCTATGTATCACTAAATGAATTATAAACTCAGCTCTTGTGCAGGACTTTTCATCCACAGAGCTCAAAACCCAGTTCACAAAATATAGCATCTTTTTTTTTGTTTGTGGTTTGGTTTTTTTTTGGTTTTAAATTTTTAAATAAGTTATTTGCTCTTTTTAAAGAAGTTATTCGCTCTGGTGACCCAGCAAATCAGTGACGCAAGGTAGAATTGGACTCTGGTTTAGATCCGTATTGACCACGTCAACTTATCTAACTGATTTGGTGGGAATACTGTTATGAGAGGTCAGTAATATTTATATGCATTTTATACATTTCATGTGGCGGGAAGACTTATGTGACTGCATGAGATCATCACTTTGGTTCCCTTCCCTTCCCTTCCCTTCCCTTCCCTTCCCTTCCCTTCCCTTCCCTTCCCTTCCCTTCCCTTCCCTTCCCTTCCCTTCCCTTCCCTTCCCTTCCCTTCTTCAGAAATCATCCATATTTAGCCAAAGAAACTTTCAAGTTTGGCAACATTTTTTGCAAAGTATTTTACTGCTTCATTCAGTACTTGCTTAACCTGAATGTTATGTATGCTACATATTTGAAAAATTAATTTGAAAAATTTGCTGCATATATAGTTATTGACTTACACTTACTTTATTTGTACTACTTTCATGCAGACATTTAAATAATTAATATTGTGTATTTCCTAGGTTTATTCACTTTAATGCTGCCTTGATAATAAAACTTAGCAATTTCAATATTCTTAGATTAATTTATTTTCAGTAAGCATTGCACATATAAAGAGAAACTGTTGGTGGTGGGTTTTTTTTCTGAATCTTAGATGTATCACCATAATTAATATTGGCTTATGACAATTGAAATAATGAGCAAAGATACAGTTACAGATCTGGGCTATATTGTGATCTTCATGTAGAGTGTTATAGATTCAGTTAAATTTCTGAATGCTGGAAGTTACATCTAGCTTTCCTCTAGAGTAACTGGAAGCACAATCAGCATCTTTATTAGTCTTAGATACATACTGTCTGTTCATATGCTTACTATGTCATAGCTAGTAAATATTTTTATCTTACTGGTTTGTTTTATAAAATGTATTTGGCAACAAAACCACACTCTTTTGCAGATCAGCAAATATTCTCTACAGTTAAATTCTATTGCTTCATCAACAAAGAATGCAGCATGATTAAAGAAGGATATGAAATTTCAGTCTCCGAAGTTCACAGCTTGACTGGTCTTCAACCCACTCAGCAAAGTATGCAGCTGTACTGCAATTCAAGCTTCTGTATTTTCCATTTAGATCATCGTGGTATTCAGTCCAAACTACAAAATACGGAATTGGAACAGCAATGCATGTAGTTTGACTCCTGTGTTAAACAAATTTAAAAGTATGTTCAAAATCTGTGCCACAGCCCTGGTTAAATCCTGGACTTCAGGATCAGGAATACGCTCAGTCTGGTGACCAGCAAACACCGTATGACTGGGTGTTTTACTGGAGAGCCTGATACACACTGATATTTTAAATATTCTAAAACATTGTAAATAAGATTAAACTATTACGGCAGTAATGTGCCATATGAGAAAAGACTGAGAGACCTGTGTTTGTTCAGTCTTAAGAAAAGAGGGTGGAGAGGGAATCCTGCCACTGCCTTCGGTTGCCTCATGGGAGGTTATAGAGAAGACAGACCAGACTCTTCTTGGAAGTGCAAAGGACAATAGGAGACAGACACAAGTAGCAACAAAGGAAGCTCTGATCAAATATTAGGGACAAAAATCACAATTATGGTGGTTAAAAAATGAGGGGTTTGGGTTTTATAATTGGTTTTTGTTTTTCATTTAATGGCATGGCTCACTGTGGTTGTATCATTTAAGCAGCTTTTGACAGGAGTCTGCCGATTTCAGGGAGAATTTAGCCTGAATGTGAATATTCTCCCCACACACATTCTGCTTTTGCAGAAGATTTGTGAAGGCTTGTGAAGGAAGACTAGGTCCTCAGGTAGTGATTTCATCTTGGAATGTGTTTATCCAGATGTAATAAAGCTCACTTTCTGTCATTTTTAACATCATAATTGCCTAAAGCAGCGGTCCTTTAGGCTGTGCCAATTTCTATCCAAAATAGGTAATGTCTCTCTGCTTGAAGTACTTACTAATGTTTCCTCATAATGTTATGTAGAAGATTATCTCTGTATTGGTAGTTGTCAAGATATATAAGTAAAAAACTGTCCAACATCAGTGGCCAAGTTTGAAAGATGTTGATCAGCTATGCAAGTATCTACGGGACCCAATTATGTACTTAAGGTATGTTTCAAAGCCCAGAGTAGTAAAGAGAAGTTTCGTTATTGATTTTATTGGAAGAAGAATTAGGCCTCTAGGGGATGAGTTTGAACTAGCTAAATGACAAAAGAGAAGCTTCCCTTTGCTCCCTCAAACCATGCTGAAATAAAACATTAAGTATTTCCAGATCAGTTGATATAATAAGAAAGCAGATGAGTGAGAAAACACTTCAGATTTCAGAGTAGTTTAAAAGTGTACTTCTTTGCTCTGATTTTAATTCACCATGAAACATCTCTTTTTAAAATACTCCTATTTCTGCAGAACACTGGAAGTATTTCCATTTCCCTCCTTTCTCACCCAATGAGGAAGGGTGATATACTTTTAGCACTCCATGCTTATTGACAGAGAGGGGATGAAATACTTTGAAATTCTCTAGTTTTCCATTTTCAAATGTTTTCTCTGACATATTAAATGATTAATGGAATTACACTAACTGCACAAACATTTGATAGTTGAAAATGTACCAACAGAAACACTGAATCTAAAAAAAAAGAGATTTAAAATATAAGTTAGGGTGCAAAATTGCAGCTATGGGTGCCTTTTCCATGTGCAATTATTAAGTCTCTTCCTTCCCCCAACAGATCACTCATGGATCACAGCTTTTTAAAAGTTATATTTTTATTGTTCTTTTCTTTCTTATTTGCCTGCACAATACAGTAAGGCTTTTTGCTAGGGTTTGGTTTGTTTGGTTTTGTTTTGTTTGCTTTTGTGTTTTTTTTCATGGCAGCTTGGTTGTATTAGTGAAAGCGTGTGTAATACAACCCTAGGAAGGGCATTAGCTATAAAATATTGCCCTCTCCAACAGCTGAGATTCAATCACACGCAGGTTCAGGTTGCAAATATTTAAAAAAGATGCTCATGCATTGAACATCCATAGCATTAAAGTAGTTTCATCTCATAAACAATAGGATCAGGTGAATAATCCTGTGTGCTGGAGAAGGAGAAAAGTTTTCCACATACGTGTTTGCAGGACAAGGGCTTCTAGAAGCTTAGAAGGAAGAGTATAGTTTGTGGGTTAAAATGAATAAAGGGCATATTTTTCTTTCCTTAATCAGCTCTCTCATGACTGCATCTTATCTGACATTTTTTCACTGAATGCCGATGAAAAGATGTGCAGAGTGTGCAGGAGTTTCCTTCCTTATCTTAGAGTCTTCTGTCATCAACGGCTAGGCTGTACCAGGAACATTGCAGTCCACTGCATAGTATGCATCCTAACATCTTCATCAGTAATATCACTGATGAACAAAGTACGAACACTACTTTTTTAGATGTAAATTCTAATTAGTTTACATCACAATCTGTCCCCTCTACGTTGCAAGGATTTCCAGGACAAGACAAACAGTAGGGCCCCTATTCCTAGGGGTCTCAGTAAAGCAGAACCTCTGTATGTAGTTAAATAAGTATATATTTTAAGATATGTAGTATGTTAAGTGTGGCTGCCTTATAGTGCCTTGTTTTATAGAGACAACACGGTGATGGAGCTTGACATTGTCCTCAGCA
This sequence comes from Chroicocephalus ridibundus, assembly GCF_963924245.1. NCBI lineage: Eukaryota > Metazoa > Chordata > Aves > Charadriiformes > Laridae > Chroicocephalus > Chroicocephalus ridibundus. The sequence goes on from NC_086287.1 coordinate 36,955,751, forward strand.
ACTACGGAAGATTTCAGTAGTATAATAAAGCAAGGCCTCTTATAAAACCCTTGATTTAACAAATCACACAATTGATTCGCTACTGGTAACCTGTCAATTGAAGCAAAGCATGCTGTGACCAGGGTCTGACAAATGGAAGCAAATTAAGCAGGTAAGAATGCACAGTGTCCTTGAATTTTATATTCTTAGAACTGAGCTAAATTCTAAATTCTACAGGTAAATATGTTCTCAACTTTCCTAACAGATTCTGAGGGGAAATAAGGTACTGAGGCATTATGTGTTACTCTTTAAATGATCCACCTCTAAGGAGTACAAAACCAGGATGCAATCTTAAACACGAGATGCTATCTGTTCTTATGGTATGCATATCATTAATTTTAACGGACGTTGCACATACGCATTAAGGGAAATACAGTCCCCCTCCCCTTCAGTTTCTCATTTTGTAACACAGTAAGTGCTCAGCCATATGGTATTTTTTCTAATGGAATACACATTTGATCATCTCTGTTCGTTTATATAGATTTCCTACGATGTATTTTAAAAGCTAACACATCAGAATACATCTGTTAAAGGGAAAATTCACTACTAATTCTAAGCATTTAAGGAATGCTTTTTAGTAACAAAAATATTTATAAGCTGTGCTACACTCATTTTGTGTAGTGAAACTGTGTTTGCTACTAGACTCCTAATTTTAGAACAATCTCGTTTCCATTTTAGAAATTCCCATACTAAAAATACTTTTTACCTTTCAAGTTTACTCTAAATTGCCATTTTGGACTACCATCCTCCATAAAAGGCAGGAAGTAAAAAAGCCTTAGAAATACAGATATCATCTTTCTTTGAGAAATTGTTTTTAAACAGATAGGATGTGTCATCAGGATGAAGTACCACATGCCGTTAATTATACATGGTTCAAGTTCTAAAATTTAATCAGATACAGATTCAAACCCATGTCTTGGTCTGTTACCAAAAGGGAATACTTCTTAGGTGCACATGCACGTTTCTTGTGCTTTTAAAGATACGCTTCACATATTTGCCTTCACTGTGGCAACTTTTGTGGCTATTCAATGGCAATCATTTCTGTTTCACAGCAGAGTGAATAAAAAAAGGGAAAGTTTAAGAGATCCTTCAGAAACAGGCTCTGCTGCTGCTGACGGAGATCGCAGTACAAGCTATTTGCTACAGAAAGAAACAATAATAGGACTATCATCCTCATAACAGTCATAAAACTGTCGCCTTTAGCACTGGGGATCACTGAGGCCCTTGTAAATGGCCTGAGAAAACATAGCTGGTGGAAACTTCCAGAGAAAATAACCTTCAGAATTCATATAGCTTTCCTATCTAATCAAAATCAATCCAAAATCTTCCAAAATGGTATTGAAACTTCACTCTAACCTGTTTATGAATTATACCATCAGAGGGCTCAGTGGTGCAGAAAGAGATGCTAGTCTGATCAAAGAAACCTGCTGATACCAGCCCTACCAAAGCTGCACGTACAGAAGGACTCCAGGAGTAGTACCTGGTCAACAGAAAGCACTGGCAGTTTAGATGTGAAATACCTCACCGAACTTCCTGTGGGTAAGCTACGTATTGTAAGCAAGCTACTTCTTTTCATACAAATAGTCTGATTTCTCGCTGACTCAGTAAACCTTATTGAGATTAATGGCTGCTGTCTAATCTCCTAAAGACAACCCCAGAGAAAACAAAACTGCCCAGCCTCTAAGAGGATATGGTGAAGTGTAAGACTGAACACTGCATTGCACACACCTCTCAGTCTTTGTCAACGATCATGGACAAAGATATCTGCTCCCTAGGAGCTGTGCTGCTGTCAGGGGGCGAAGATTAGATGAGGTACATTCGTTTTTCGGGAACTAGAAGCCTGTTTCATTCACTACCAAGACTGACTTGTCTCATGGACTGCCCATTATACTGAAATACTAGATAAAACTCAAATTCGGCACTACCCTACTACCAAACACAGCCCATGCTTAAGAGATATAGCTGTAGATTATTTAAAGAAAGGAAATTTAAAAGTCTATGAGATAAAAAAGAAAATTAACATGGTGGTTTGAGAACAGCAGGGTAATGATATGTGCCCATTAGGACCATCAGAGTTCTAGCAAAAAAATAATGTTTATGTGCAAACTACTGAACTGAAATCATCATCAAAACATCGTTCAGAAGACATGGTCTTCTGTGAAATAGATGAAGTCAGTTGGCAGAGAAACACCTACAGAACCATGGTATCAACACCAAAACATGCGAAGAGGAAACTCAGACAGCAATCTACGGGAATTCTATGTAATGCCTCACGTCTGAATAAAGTTGAATTTGTGGATGTATGTATATATACAGTCATGCATCTTACAAAGGCGTTGGTATTCTTTCCAGTATTGAAACCAATCTAAGATTTTAAGAATACCAGTACAGTGAGGTCTATGTGCAATAAGGGGAACCACACTGGTAGCTGCTGATACTAGTAGATCATCTGAACAAATAGTAGGTAAGTGAGTAACACAGAAAATAAGGAGTAGCTTTGAAAAGGTGGGGCACCACAAACAAGCCTCCCAAAACCAACACTTAATGGATTCCTGGTTTCCTACGCTAACAATTTCTGCTCTTCATTTCATTGCAAGATTAGTATAACCATAGAAATGCTTACGTTGGAAAAGACCTTTAAGATCATTGACTCCAACCATTAACCTAACACTGCTAAGTCCACCACTAAACCATGTCGCTCAGCACCACGTCTACATGTCTTTTAAATACCTCCAGGGATGGTGACTCAACCACTTTCCTGGGCAGCCTGTTCCAATGCTTGACAACACTTTAGGTGAAGAAATTTTTCCTAATATCCATCCTAAACCTCCCCTGGAACAACTTGAGGCCATTTCCTCTTGTCCCATCACTTGCTACTTCGGAGAAGAAACCAATACACACCTCACTCCAACCTACTTAAAAATATTAGTAAAAAACAACACCCAGAGTTAGGTCATGAATCTGTGCCTCAGTTTCCCATTTACATGGCTGAGGTGGAGACAAATTGCTAGTTAAGAAAAATGCTTCCAAGTTACATGCAAATGAAATTTTCAGTCAAAATACACTGAAACACTCAGATGAAGACTGAGAATATGACCCACGCCTTTCCAGGCTAGTAAGGAGTTCAGAAAGCTGCAGTATATCTCCTCCACAGCAAAAAAAAAAAAAGAGACTATAAGCATGATAAGCAATCGGAAAACACTAGGTTGGTCAAAAAATCTCACAGAAGATGTGATGTGAAGCAGAGAAAGCTCAAAGGGAGTTATACTAGTTAAGATAAAATCCAATCAAACTCCAAGTAAGAGTTTCAGCTATGGAGAAATAGAAAATGGACTTTTAGCCATGGAGTACAGAAAAAACACATAATGGGTCATCTGAGATTTGGGAAGAAAGGAAAAAACAGGAGGTTCAAAACAAATACATGGAGAGTGAGAGAGGAGAGATGTTTAGAAAGAAACGGTTAATTTATGAGACTACCTCTTGGTATAGGAGAGATGTTCAGAAAGAAATAGTTGATTTATGAGACTTGCCCATGCTGTTAGGTAGGCAGTGAAAGTGACAGGCAGTGCTTACTGCTGTGTATTTTTTGTCTGAGTTTAACAGGCAACTTTTCTGATTAACAGCAGTTTGATGTGGTGAATTTCTATATTATGACAATATTTTCAGTAAGAACAACAGCTTTATATTGTAAAAACTGCTATTCAAAGCGAATCTATCATATATGAAGTTGATAAAGCAATTTTATTATTGGAGGGGTATTTATTACTTCCTGTATAGAATATTCTCTTGCTAGATACTTAATTTAAAAAAATAAAAAAAATCTCAGTGTAAATCCACTGTTTTTTTGAGGTAACAGCTAGATAATTAATTTAAAAACAAAATAAAAAAAACCTCAGTGTCAATCCACCATTTTTTGAGGTAACATTTAAATCACCAATTTCACAGTTTCATATGTGTTTTGAAATACTGTTGTGATCAATCTGATGTATGAATATACACTATTTAACATTATATAAACTACTTACTACTTACAATCACTATTTTTAGGAGAAAACTGAAGGGATCCAGAAATAGACTGTAATGAAACCAAATACTCAGTGAAAACTAGCAGGGCTTTGCTTCTTGATTTACAAGTTTTGGTACAGGACTGTAAATGCTAGACATCTGTACTATTTCCATTTCCCAAGCAGTAACTAAAATTGTTGATGAAGTTGAACTTCACATTCACTTTAAATTTCCCAAAGCAGTGAAACTCTGCCAGTTTTTGAATTTTAGCCAGATGTGATATGTGGCTTGCCCCCAGGATCTGTTGGATTTCTCACTGGCTGATTTAATACAGCCAAGAACCTATTTCTGTTATGTGTTTGGAGAATCCAACTTGTTCCAATCCAGAACTAAGTCTGCAACTGAACAGTTTACTGCTTGTATTTATCTTTATCCTGCTCCTTACTCAGATAGAGCATTGAGGGGGACAAGAAGAATGCTGTCTTGCATTATTTAAGGTACAAAAGCAAGGGAAAAAAGTGGGAGTAATTCTTAAATCATTTTCCTACAATGACAAATGAAATACGCTCGGTACACTGCCTCACTCTCAGCTGAAATATTCTCAAGTACAGTTCACTACTCTGCCACATTTCAACAGCAAAAGGTCTCATTCTGTCCACTTAAAAGTAGCTTGCACTACTGAAAAACAGAAGAATCAAAGCACACAGTGCTTCCTGAGGGCTTAAGGATATGGGAGGAACAGTGTGTGTCACAGCTTGACAAAGAAGAGTCCTCTTTTTAAGTGTTGCAAGTGGTAAAACTACTGGCCTGATTCTGAAGAAGTTCAAAACTTCCCTGACAGTATTGTAAGCCATGGTAAGAGCTGGCCTGAAACATTTTGTATGTTATTAGTGTGCCATAACACCTAAGAACAGCAATCACAGAAAAGGATTTTGTTGTGCTAAACATTGTTCTAACATGGAACAAATGTGTAAAATGTTCTTTTCTGGAGTGTAAGTCCTTTTCTCCCAAGGTAAAGTCCTATATACTGGGCCAGAGATAATAAGCCAACACAATCATACAGCAGTCCTCATTAGCATACAAGATCTGATTTTTAGGATGATCTAAAAGCCTAAAATTGAGTAAGTGGAATACATGGGAAAATTAAGCCTTTTTATCCATAAAGATCTTACATGCCTCTAAATATGCAGACTCAAACCATATACCAGTTCAAACACATGTTACTACCAGCATTCTCTCTAAGGTCAGATCTATTGTAGCCCATCAAAATGTTTTTGTTCGTGTCAGGAGGTTATAGCCCAAAGATGACATTATTCTAGGAGCCAGAAGGTGGTGGTTCTGTCACTAGGTGTTATCCTTCTGAGGCCTTTTGTCAGAGGCGGTAGAAACTGGTTAGACTGATCCTATGACAGACAAGGTCATTCCAAACTGGGAGACTGCTTTGCTTGGAAAAACAGTCAGATTTGGTAAGTGCTGCCAGAGAGGCTGAAAATGAAAGTGAGTTCACGTCTACTGTCTGCTTATTAAAGACAGGCTTATTAAAGGGAGCTCAGAGGCTCATTGTCCTTTCTGTTGAAAGTGTACTTCATGGTGCTTCCCTGCATCATTCCTGACCACCTGGTGACAAAAACTTTTCCCAGAAGCCTGAGAAGAGGGTTCAGGCAATATGTTGATGACAAAAGAGAGCAAGTGGAGAGGCAGGCTCACCTACAGCTCATCAACAGACTTCTCTCTTCTTGTAGGTATGGTTTTCTCCTTTTCTTCCCAGTATCATTCTGAAAGTAGACCGTAGGCATTTTACATTTTATTTTGCATGGTTTAGTTCTGTATGAGAAATTGTAGGGTCTTTTATTCTGTTACATAAAACAAACCATATGTTAAGAGAAAGCAGTAAAAAAGGGAGGGAAGACACCCTAGGAAAATAGGCCAGACTTGCTCAGCAATGTGCATTCCATGAAAGACTTACATTGGAAATGACAGAAAAGCATACATTAATCTGTAAACCTCTCTCACTATGAGGTCTGAAAAAGCAACTTATCCTGCCTAAAAATAACATTATACAAGGTCTAAAATAAATATATTTGGTAGCTTAGCAACCACAAATATTTATATATACATAAGTCTGGTCTGTCAAAATATCACGGGAATTGTATACCATGAAAAACATTTTACAGACATACAAAATTAGTCTTATTTGCAGGGTTGCCATAATTACCCTTCATGGCAGAGTGGAAGTGTTGTTTAGGTAACTGGCAGTAAGCGCTAAGTGCCTGATAGTCTTAAGCTAAAAACAAGTTGTACAAAGAGATGTGCCTCGATTGATACCGCCTATGGCAGTAACATTTGCTAAAATATTAAAATAGTCTCTGCCAGACAGAAAGTCCTGGATCATGTAATGAAAAGCCTGTTCTGAGATGATAGAAGAGCTGCAATACATACCTTGAATGAGAATCAAGTAGTCACAAATATTGCTATTTCTAGTAGACAGTGGTTGGCCAAGATTTAATCATAGCAAATGTTTCCAAAGTCAGCCCCCAGCTTAATTTTAATCAGAAATAAATTTTCACCATGAAGCATTTTGCATACTAGGTTCTAGCTATTCAGCGTATACTGAACATTCTGTTCCTTGACAGAAATATGTTTATGTTAGTTAAGGATGTTTATATAGCTGTTACCTTAATAACCAGTTAAACAGTTAAAACTAAGAAGGGAAGAACTCAGTTTATGCAGTGCTGGGTAAGAAGCAGGATACTGAATATAAGACCTGCACTTGCCTTTGCAAGTGGAAGATATTTAGATCATAGAATCATAGAACAACCCAGATTGGAAGGGATCTTGTAAGATCATGTTGTCTAACCTTTCATGGGAAAGGGAGCCTACGTGACATCATCTAGCACTCTGTCCAATGACATCCTGAAAACCTTTGGTGATGGGGACTCTACCATATCCCTGAGGATGTTGTTGCAGTGAATGATTGTTGTCACTGTAAAAAATTTCTTTCTTATATCAAGACAAAACCTCTCCCAGTGTAACTTGTATCCATTGCTGCTTGTCTTCCTTATGAAACAGAGCCTCTGTCCTCTTTGTAGCAGCCCTTTAAGCACTAGGATACTGTGATCAGGTGTCCCTGAGCTTTCTCTTCACCAGGGAGAAGCAATCTAGCTCCTTCGGTCTTTCGTCATAGAGGAAAGGTTCTCCTGCCCTTTGCTCATCTTCGTGGCCTCCTTTGGACCCTCTCCAGTCAGTCTGTGTCTTCCTTGAATTATGGGGACCAGAACCGGATGCAGTACTCCAGGTCTGGCCTGACAAGTGCTGAGTAGAGCGGTAAGAAGAAGATGGTGATTTTACAAATTGGCACTATCATTCCAGAGGACGGAACTGGGACACAAAATGCACAGAGTTCAGCATAAAGGTGAAAACATCCACAGCTCCCAGCTCTTCTCAGAGGCAGAAGGTCCATGCACAAATTTAGCTAAATGGTAATTAAAATATATTCTTCCTTAACTGTGCAGCAAAACAAAGATACATCTCATAAGTGCCTTCATGACGGTCACAAATATAAGCTACCTGTGTTGCCTAACACACAATTTATATTGGCTTGAATTATGTATAAATCTTAAAACTTTTAAAAATGTGTTGCACTTCGACAGTAACAATAAAACTAATCACCCATTGCATAAATCTTTTTCTTCAAGGTAAATTTCTAATTTGGAGTTTGGTATATTTAGGCTTTTTTATTATTATTTCTTGCTTTTACTAGCTTTAGAATGCTGCCATTCACCAAACTTGGAAATTATCACAACAATCTAAATTTTCACATAGTAAAAATATTTATTGCCCTCAGGAACAAAATATTTTGTCATTTGTTCAAAATCTCATTTAAATGAGAAATATGATCAACATTTAATCATTTCTTTAGAAAAAAACATTCAGACATGCCAAATTTTCAATGAACTTATTCATACTGATTCTAATAAGCTGAACAACTTGTTTTGGCTGCAGCTATCTTTTTTCCATATGGAAGCGCTTCTACTAGCTTTCTTCCAGATTATGCGGTTGAGCGGAGGATGTGGAGAAAAGTCCTGTGTTGTTTTTTGTGGCACAAATTCATTTGGGGGACTGACACATGCAATATAAATTGCTCTCAGTAAGCCTGAATCCCGAGGGCACGTTTTGGCACTATGACAACCAAATCTTTACCTTAACAGTCCGTGTCTAAATTCACAAAGTATATAACAGATTTAAGGATGCATCCACTTTACACTAAGCATGCATCTGCAGAGATAGTATGTGTATTCACTTAGGTATATTGCACTACAGCCATTTCTTCAGTGTTGTGCATAAAGGCAATTTTAGCGAGGTTAGGAAGACATGGATGACGTTACAGCAAAGAGCACACAGATCAGAAAAATGGATTTGGTAGAAAGCAGAAAAAAATCACTATCAAAGGCAATAAAAGCTTGTTTTCTAATTGCCTAAATCAAGAGAAAAAATATCTTCTATACCAAATAAAAATATTATTAAGAAAAATCCATAGCGTGCAATATCACAAGCAGAATTTAAGTCCTTCTAAGGCTCAGCTACCACCAAAAAGAATATTCCTTTCCTCTCCAACTTTCGAATATAAATTTCTGCAAACCCTTTTGTGCCATATCAATTATGTGATCAGCTGAAAATAGGTTACTTATTTTATTAAATTCATTTTCAGCAGCTGAATAATGGCACACAAGCAACAGCACTAGCAAAAGCAGGTAGTGGTAATGTACAGCTAGGACTGGGGAAGGTAGGAGTCTATTTGGCAAAAGCACCATCTAAAACTGGTTTAGCCTGCTTGTAAAACTTCAGACACAGAAAACAGTGGTCAAAGGATGCAAATGAATGTAACATCAGAGATTAAAACCTTGTGCTTTCCAGAGAATTTTATCCTCAGATAGTTGGGCAGAAATTTTTTCGTAAATGTAGATTTGATATATCGTAGAGGAACTTTAAATCTTCATTTCTAATCAGAGTCAGGGACCTGTTTATTTGATCCGCCCTTAGCAATCAATGCACTGAGCCGAAAGTCTTTGAGGGAAGCGCTGGTTAGCCTGAATGAGCACCATGCTCTTGTCTTTGCTCTGACCATCCACCCATCCAGGACACTGGTCCTCCCTTCACAAAGACTCAACGCCTGGTGGAGAAGTTAGGACAGAAAATATACACTAAAAAGAATTTATTGTTGAACAAAGACTTTTCTATGGCGTATATGACAACTTTTGCACAGACATCAGAAGAAGAAATTGAGACTGGAGCTGATAAGGTCAAAGGTAAACAATTTGCTTCCATAGGCATCCTGGAATAAGGGATTCTGTGTCACCTCCTTTTCTCTTCTTTAGATTTCAATTTATCAACTGTCACCCTACGGGGAGCAGAGTAAGCATTAGGAAGTGAAGGAGCTCATCGGGGAGCAGAGTAGAGCATTAGGAAGTGAAGCAGATCATCTTGAAAAGGTCGATTCCAAATGTAATAAATCTTGGTGGAATAGAGACCTATGAGGGAAAGAACACCTTCCAGATGATCATACCATATATGGTATGCACAAATTTCTGACACGTTAATGAAAAAATAGTTGTGGAACCACATAAGAGAACAAAACAATGAAGAAGTTCAAATACTTACCTAAATGTCCCAAGTTATCTCAATAGACTATTTAAAAACAGGTATAGAATCATCCAGATCACACTACATAATTATTTTAACACAATGGATACAAAAATTAAGCAATTTTCAAGAATTGGAACAGACTTCTTGAAAGTTTGTGCGTACTGAGCCACAAAATGGAATATAAAAGAAATAGGGTAAATTAATAACAGACACAAAAGCCAGTCTACTGAAGGAATAAACTTTTACAGGCAACAAGAAAAAGGAAAGGAAAAAAAAACCAAACACCAAACCACCCTTGCTAAAAAGTAATTCTTTAAAGTATTTTTCATGTGCATCAAATCAAATTATACTTAACAGAAAAGCATTCATATGTGTATATGGAATAGAAATAGCTCTGTAACTAATGGTGGTAGAAGTGCAAAATCTTCAAAGGCTGTGAACAATTTCTCAAGCATTTGAATTCTAGCAAAAGCTTATCTGAGCTATTTTGAGTTACTTCTGGATCTGTAACACCGAGCAGGAAACCTCTGAAGAACAGCCTCTCTTGTGACAATTTCAGACTCTTTTTTTGGTCAGTTGAAAACACTGGGACGGTTTTTCAAATGTTTTCATTGTTGGTCTGAACGCTGAACCTGGGAGGGTCAATGGAAAAAGGTCTCCTGTTGACCCCAGTGAGAGGGAGTGAGACCTAGTAGCAAGCACTTTAGAAAAGTTCTATGCACTGCAAGAATGTTTTTAGTGTATTCCGTCACTTTTTAATTTTCCAGACAAAGACACAAGGGGCACAGAACTTTCCATTCAATCTAAAAACTTCTTAATTCACCATATGCTTAAATTAACTTCATAAAGTCAATATACTGAAAGTTCCTCAAATTACATAACACTTAGAGATCCTAAAGGTGATTATACAAAACTTAAATTTCTTTTAGCTTGGAAGGTGAAATCAAAGTTTAAAGTTTAAATGCCTGCAATGCTTTCCCTTTTCTTTCTCTTTGAGGTCAGAAAAATAACTGGACAAATTCGTTGCTTTATAGTACACGTGCAAAAAAGTACACCTCCTAGAACCTATAAGTAAATGGGTTATTTGAGAGAAAATATCAATTCTCAAATATCATGATCAAATATAATAAGCTCCTGAAGCCATTGCTTCATGAAAATAAATTGTTTCCTTTAAAAACTTTTCATTCAATAAAACATGTGAAGAATTCCATGTAGGGAACTTGGCAAATACTTAAGTATCGCATGTCATTTTATGGCATGGATCTTACTTTCTTCAAGTAGGATGTCAGACGCAGCTTAGGCTGGATGAGCTGAGCTGTCTGCAAGTAACTATCACACAGAAGCAGATTCAGGCAGAATATGCTCAGCTGAACCAGTACATATTTCCAATCCAGCAGAGTTGTGGCTGAGTGCCAAAGGGGCAAATAACAGCAAAGCATTTTACAAGCAGAGTGAGGTGAATGATAATGATCTACAACAATGTTTTTCACATTGTAGTCCGGGACACAGCCCAATCCCTCAAGCAGCTGGCATGAGCAAGGCCCAAGAAGGTGGTGGTGCTTCCTGTTGGTTATTTTGGAATGGGTTGTGCCAGCAACAGATGACACCGATGGTGTCCTGTTGCGGGTTAACCCTGGTAGGCAGGCAGCTAAGGGCCACAGAGCTGCTTGCTCACACTCCCCAGGTGGGATGGGGGAGAGAGTTGGAAGGGCACAAGTGAGAAATCTCATGGGCTGAGATAAAGAGAGCTTAATAGGGAAAGCAAAGCTGGGCACACAAGCAAGCAAAATAAGAATTCATTCACTACTTCCCATCGGCAGGCAGGTGTTCAGCCATCTCCAGGAAAGCAGGGCTCCATCATGCATAACCGCTACTTGGGAAGACAAACACCCTAACTCTGAACGTTCCCCCTTCCTCCTTGTTTCCCCCAACTTTTATTGCTGAGCGTGACATCATAAAGGATGGAGTATTAAGGTCCCTTCCAACCCGAACCATTCTGTGATTCTGTGAATATCCTTTAGTCAGTTAGGGTCAGCTGTCCTGCCTGTGTCCCCTCCCAAATTCTTGTGCATCCACAGCCTACTTGCTGGCAGGGCTGTGTGAGAAACAGAAAAGGCCTTGATGCTGTGCAAGTGCTGTTCAGCGATAGCTAAAACATCCCTGTGTTATCAGCACTGTTCTGGTCACAAATCCAAAACGCAGTGCTGCACGAGCTGTTATGAAGAAAATTAATTCTATCCCAGCCCAAACCAGCACATGTCCCCAGTTCTCAAAGCAGACAGACCCAGAGGAGTGTTCTCAAAGTTCTCGGCACAAGAAGGAAAGCATCCACAGTCACTGTGGTGGGTTAGCCTCAGCTTGCAGCCAAACACCCACAGACCCGCTTGCTCATTCTTCTGCCTCCAGCAGGATAGAACAAGAAAATAGGAAGAACAAGAGAACGAGAAAACTTGTGGGTCAAAATAAAGACAAGATCACTTACCAACTGCAGTTGCAGGCAAAACAGACTCCTGAGAATTTGATATCACCACAGGTGACGCTCAGTCTCTTCAGTGAGACAACAAGCAGTGCGTGCAGTCAGGACACAGTGGTTTCCTTCTGCTGCTTCTTCCTTCTCACTTTTTTCCTGTGCTTCAGCGTAGGTCCTCCACAGGGTCCACTCCCTTCAGGGAAGTACATGGCCTGACATGAGCTCATCCATGGGTCTCAGTCCCTTTGGGCTCTATCTCTGCCAGAAGCTTGGCTGATGGGTCAGCTTTGGCCTGTTGTTGGGCCCGTTGTGGAGCTGTCTGGAACCAGCTGTGTCCAGCACAGGGCAGCCCCTGACCTCCTCCCACAGAGGCCATCCCTGAAGCCTCCCCTGCTCCCAAAACCTCACAACCTACACCCAATACAGTTATGTATCATTATGCTATGCAGTTTGTCCATTCGTATTTGCTGGTTTCCCTTAGCACAAATAGATGTGGGAAAGATAAATGATCTTCAAACACTTCTGAACCCTATCAGGAACTGAATAGTCCAGAAAAATGAGCAATCAGTTTCATAATTTCCAAACGTAATACCTGTGTACATGCGGAAATTTCACCTAGAAATCATAGTGTTCCTGTAGAGAAAGTTCCAACCCATCTGACTTACATCACTGTATTTTCTCATATCTTTAATCTGTCATAACTGCAATAAAAAACAATTTTCTCTGAAGGTTTTGAGGCTTCCCTGCACCATTACTATAATGCTGTAAAACTCTGACTGGTTTTACTATTTGGCATTATCATAAACAATGCCTAGTCTCGGAGCATTCAACATTTGAATCAGGGACTTATTTGGGTTGAAAAGAATTTTCTTATAATGTGAAGTAGGAGCAAAAGTCTTCCAAGCAACTCTGATTTTAATAAGTCTTGAATCACGCTTTTTCAAACCTCTGGACTTTTGAGAATCTGCCATAAGTTAAAACCTATTTCTATAACATCTCAGATAATGGGTCTTGGTTATTTAAATATATGTCTAAATTGCTACTGGGTTGCTATGCTCTGCGTGCATTTTTGTATTAAATCTTATTTTTTAAAGGAATGTACTTCTATTGTAATATAGGTAAACGCCACTCAAAGTCTTCAAGGACAGTGATTACTAGTGCCATTCAAAGACACAGTACAATTTCTTGATTCAAAGCAGGCATTAGAAATGTCCCAGTTTGCGTTTTCCTTCATTTCTGAATTTTCTAGGAAATCAGAGCATGTTTCATAATCTTCCAACTGAACACTACGATCCAGCAATTTTTGTGTTATTGCCAGAACTAGGTTCCTCTGAGAACAATTTTTGTAGTCTGTAGACAGTCCTGTCTGATAAGGTCATAAATAGAAAAGTTTTAGTTTATACAAATAAGGAAGAACTCCTTTTCATTGTCGACTGTGATATTTAAAATACAGGGAAGGATTATTTTCCAAAAATCCTATTTCTATGCCGATCACATTCTCAAACACATGCAATTTAAGCCACAATTACATTGAATATGCAGACACAGTTACAGTTTAATATAAGTATACAGCAGTAAAGCAAAAGAGAATATGCCATTTTTCACTAACTGGTGTTTACTATTGAGACAGTGATACAAATTATTGCTATATGACATTATAGAGTACATAAATGTATTGATTACAAATTAGGATAAATGCAACTGATAACATGGACAGAAAGCAATATTGACTTCTCATATAGACTTCCCAGTTTCAGAGGGAAGACACAATACAAGAATAAGCTTGTGGTCATTTTCAGACTCATACTAATTCTTGCTAATTAGAACTAACTCTTGCCTCAGTGTTCTTTTTGGATCACAGCACAGTTGCAAAAGGCAACATTTTCAAAACTAACTGGTGAGTTTTGACTGTTCAACTTGAGCTTCCTGATATTATCAGGCTTCATATTACAGTGATGTCAGAAAACCAAGTCCCTGAGAAGTATCTCAGCTACTGAGATACTCCATATCAATCACTTGAGAGTACATACTTCAGATCATTATCATGTGAATAGTATTACTTCCTTTTTTTCCTCTTTGTCAGCATCATCTTCTTAGTCTGTAAACTCCTTGGAGAGGAGTTATTTCTTGCTGCATATTTTGCACAGTTCTTGCCACAGTGTGGCCCTGACCTTGCTTAGGATTTCTGTTTTCTTCAGTATGAGTAATTACAATTAGCAGTTAGAACAATAACGGAAACACTTTGATGTTCCGTTCAAGACACAAAGACAGATAGGCATTTTCATTTAGATTTGTAATGCAGGGCTTGATCAGTTAAAACGTAATCTACAAAAATCCATCTGGAGGGTAAAATAAATTGGTTCCACATTTGTCCTGTCACATAAAACTGCTGTAGACATTGTCATATGAAAAACAGTCCACATTTGTGTTAATTTCTGATTTGGCATAAGGCACCATTGGTTCGTCTTGGTGATGGCAGCTGAGAATTTTATACTAGGAGATCCCTAATTTAAGACATTTGTGAGCTCTGAACCATGCAAAGGTACTCAGAAATTAATGCCATTTTATGTAGTTAAAATCCTGGATTCCTTTAAAATAGCCTTTAAAAAATATTTTTTTTTAAATTCAATAATAAATTAATTCATGATAAGATGTGTATTTTGTCATCTGTAAAAATTTCAATAAAATCTGCATTAGTCTGAGGAAATATATATGCAATTAAGAACTTCCTACAAATCACAGCATCTGCTCTGACTCCCTCCAAAAATGCTTTGTAGGAAAAAAAATGTTAAAGGGAAAAGAACAAAATACACAAATGTTACAGTCTGTTGACCAATATATATACTGTACCTAATAGACACAGGATCTAATTTTGCCTCCTGGGATTTTGAACCACTGACTTCGATGAGAACAACATTGAATTATCAAGGAGATATATCACTGTATAAATTATCTTGATTAACTAATTAGCTTAGTAATAACTTCGACAGAAAAACAGTGGAGAAGGAAATATTCAGAGGCATCCTACCATGAGAAACATTCACATAGAGAGATTCCTCCATGTTGTGTACTGTATCAGTAAAGTGTAGTAATTTATAAACAGGAGTATCTCAATCTCCAGGGTTGTTCCTTTTAAAATGGTAACTGCAGGTAAATAGGAGAAAGCAGTGTTTACTTTCTGTCTACGTGTATCACAAATAAGGATGCTTTGGAAAATAATTAAATGCCCTTAAGAAGTTTACAAATTTATTTGGCAAAGTATACGTGCTAAAGGGAAATAATATTTTTTCCTATGTAAGACACAAGTTCAAAGTGTGTCTTACAGTAGCCTGTAAAAGAATGACTCCTAACATATCTCTTCCGTAAGCTACTTCTGATAAAAGATTACTATTGCAGCTCATTGCAGCATCTAATCATCTTCCATTACAATATTCATCTCAACATTTTAAATCTGTGTTTCTCAAGCAACCTTCTACAGAGGCCTTTGCTGTGATATCTCATCAAAACTTAAAAAGAAAGAGCTAAATGCACGTTATGGTTTGTCTGTATGACTCCAGCTCAAATAAAATGTCACTGTAGATTGTACAAATCACTATGAACAAATACAGTCTTCAAGCCTGGTGTAAAACATCCCCAGATAAGACTCTAAGACTATCAAATGCAGCTTTGGGACACGCTTTTGTCCCCTTCATCTTTAAGCTCATAGCTCAATCCAATTATCCACAATTTAGCCTCTGCCAGCGATTTGTGTACATTTGTGTTGCAGAGGAGGATTTTTTTGTATGACTCAAGTGTAAAACTTTAGCTTACAAGCCAAAAACATCTTCAAAAGAAACCCATGAAATGAAATAGTAAAAGCATGAGACAGGATTCTATGATATGCAAAATGACAAAAAACCCAAACAGTTTCTAATCACATATATTAACTTTCAGCTCAATGATAACTTCTTTTAAATTAAGTCTGCAAAACACAATTTGCTTATATAGTTCATCAGTAAAAAAAACATTGTACATAAAAAATTTTCTTCCAATAAGAACAAGACTGAGGAAAATTTTGGGTAGTTATGTAAAGTTCTGAATTCCAGCACAGAAACCACTAGGATATAAAACAAGTCAGCAGTTTTCTTGAAGTTAAATGCTTGTTTGTGTATTACTTTTCAACATTATTTCCACATCCACTGGAGGTAGAAACACAGTAATAGATCTTTGGTTTTATCTAACTGAAGCCATCCAGAACAAAGACTTCTAGAATATTAGTCTATTCCTTAGGGTATAAATATTTTCAGTTTTTGATGTCAGAGATTGTTGCAAAAAAATATTCTGGCAACTGAAAACTAAGTGACCAAGAAGGTTTCTCTAGCCCTCTTTACATTCTAAATTTCTCATACCCAGTGAGAAGGAAAAGTGAGTTTCTGTTGACTTGATTCTGCTTGAGGATTCCTCAAAATAAAGCCACTGCCTTAAATAGCTGTAGACCACCGCTAGAACAAGCCTGTTTTGTTTAGCTCTTGGCATCATTCTGGAATGCATTTCAAGTTCTGAATTGCATTATTTTGGCTTGGTCACATGCTTTTAGTTATATGATACCCTAGTAGTTTTGAAGTCACGTTTATTCTAATAATTTATTCAGTGGAAAAATATTCTAAGAAATATCAGAGGATTTTCTATTAGCAGTGATTCCGCTTCCCAGTCCAATTGTTCTGGTCAGAGGTTAGAATCTCATCTTGAAACAGAAATTATGTACAAGATTTTATCAACAGCATTTCATCTTGCATAACATTTGAATACACAGGCACCCAAAGGACGTTCCTACTAAAAAATTCGGATTCTAACCAAAGGACTAAGTTATTTAAAAGGACTAAGCTTGAGGGGTTAATCTAACTCTTGTAGGATCACCTATGTGAGAGAAATAACGTTGGTGGCATACAGCAGTAATTTCTTAGCATTTATTTCTACTTCAGGGAAAAATGAAACTCAGTCTAGGAAAAGGGGCCCAACCAGGATTACACTGTGTCACACTAACCTCTGGCTGCTGTCAGAGTACATCAAAGCTGTTAAAAACATTGTATATTACAGCAGACAGGTCAAGTGGCCTTAACCTGTCACTGGACACTGCAAGAAACATGTGACCATAAGATCAAAGGATGGAAAAATAAGGTTTCAACTACAATTTCCAATAATAAAATCTCAGAACATCACATGCCACCTGAATGTCTTCTGTTCCAGTGGTCTGGTCATATGGGGTGAAGGGTGTGTTTCTATTCTAATCGTTCTGTGTCTAACTTTAAACAACCCACAGCAAACCCATAATGTTTTTTTAGAGTAAATATTAGTAGTCATACTTATTTATGTCAAGTAAAAGTAATTGTGTTTACTGTGCTATGTAGTGAAATGATAGGCTATACTCCTTCCAGATATTACATTTATTTCCCATTCCAGAATTAAAGAACCCATAATCCTAAAAACCTAGCAAGCAAACATAATACATGTGCAGCCTTCAGGCCCAGGATAAAATGTAGTACCTGAACATTAAACCCAAATACTCGGATTCTTCCCCCAGCTGAGTGCCTCCCATCTACTCATCATACTTTTACCATCTCTGAGTTATCATTGTGAAACGATTTCATGGCTTATCAAGTGCAGTACGGTTATGCACGTTTACCAGCTTCCGGATATGCAGTACAAATGGTAATTATAACCATTCTAAATGATACATCTTCCCAATGCTTCAGATCCAGTGAGTTAACCTTAAATGCAAGTCAGATTTAAAGATGAACAATTTACGTAGATAAAGGAAAACAGAAAATATAATTAATCATTTGCCTATCCTTCAACCCTAGTTTACAAAACCATGGTGCAACTTTATTGAGCTCAAAATTGAAGGGTGACAAGGTTAATACATAGCTTTAGACCTCATGGTTTCATTAGCAAACACATTACAGACTGCAAAGCTGAACTGACAGTAATGCTAGGCCCAAACAAAGTAAATAATTACTGGCTTGGCAAATGAGGAAGCACTTGCAGAGTTTGTTTACATTTGGTTTTTGGAAAATTCGTGTTGGCAACAAGTCAAATACAGTTTGACTAGTAACTGTGGCAATTGCTCACAGATGCAGCTGGAAGAACAACAAAAGAATGGATTTATGGTTCTTTTCTCCCCTGCATTTTTCCCCTTTGTTGCGTTTTTTTCTTGTGCTGTTTCTTCTATCTTTCTCCTTTTTTTTTCCTCTCTTTTTTTCTTTGCTTTACCATTTTGGATCAATAACAAACTTGTAGCCACAAAGATAAGTGGGTTTTCATGGCAGATGGGCCTTGGAATGTATAAAAATCTCATGTTGCATTTTGTCTTTTGGCCATATATTGGAAAAGACACAGCTGTGTTCAAGCTGCACTCATAAAAGCCTTGCTCCCTGACAAAACATATGAGTGCCCTCAATTCTTGTAGGCTAGTACTGGATTTTCAAGAGAAATGCCTCACTTCCATGCTGGTGCACTGCTAACAAACTTTACCAGATGCCAGGGGTACAGAATTGTGTCTAGCCTCAATTCTTTTTATGCCATTCATTGTTTGACTATATAGGAGAACTTGAACATATTGCTTGGAATTCAAATAATAAGGCTAACTATGAAAATGGAAAATAATTCAACATCCTGTAGTTGACCTAGAAGAGCTGTGAAACTGTGATTCCCTTTCCAACATTTTATACAGAATATAATTATTCTAAACACTGAATATATTCAACTTCCTAATATGCAGTAGTATCAGAGGATAAAGAATCAGTAAGAATCAAGCGTTAATAAAGAAAGCTTACATAGAATCAGACAATTATACAACATCTAGTCAACTAAGTATACACGGAAGAGGACTAATCATGTCATCTCAAGAAAAGTTTGCAAGCAGAAAACAATCGTAAACGTTAGAGCACACTATCAGACAAAGTGAGCTGAAAGAGTCTGGTCAATTCCTGTCAGATCAACTCATTTCATTAAGTACATTTCACACAGGAAAATTAAGATTCCTAGTCCGATCAACAGAAACCTACTTTATCTACCAACTACCAGCTGAAGTCTCATTAACCCTTGTTTCTGAGCACTAGCAACATCACCAAAATAATTTGATATTAAGCATACAGAATTTTTAGTGATGACTTGTGTATTTTAGTTATTTTGCAGTTATTTACAACGTATTGTTTATAGTATGCAAATGTCACTATATATTTATTAGTCTGAAAATAATTAAAATACAAACTGTGTTAAATTACATTTCTGCATTTCACAGAGCAACTATAAAATAACATAATAAATTTGAATGCTCGTTGCATTCGTCTCGGGAAAACGGGAAGAGTCCTCTGTGAGGAGCGATCAGGCCAGGATATATTAAGCATATATACGCCTTCAAGAGCTTGGGTAGGTGACAAGATTTTCTCGGCTTGCCGACATTCACTGATTACGGACGAGAAAGGGCCATGTATGCTGTCTTTCCAAGCTATAGACACATTGCTATCTGAATATTGCATAAGAGATTGTCCTGTAACCAAGATATGGCTTTTTTTTTTTCTGTAACTGTTCCATTATTCTCTGTGCAGGAGAAAGCATATAGGAGCAGAGACAAAATATCGGTGGAAATTTGCAACATATGAGCATTCTCAATTGAAATAAATGAAGCTATTCAGTAAAACCAAGTATTGTTAATTGATATCATTATCACCAAGTTTTCCAGTAAAAATGTTGGAAGAAAGTGGGACAAAAAAAAGGTTTAGAGACATCAAATTCTTAATAGCTGCAGAAAAAGTACATTTGCAAATACGAATTTAACCAGGGAAAAATCCATAATAAGGACAAACAATGAGAAAATGGCATGGTGGAAAGTACTTCCAGACGGTGTATGAACAGAGTGCAATATTGATTAAGTTATATTCTAATCAATATACAGATACTTCAATGCTTTAAATGCAGTGGCTTTGATGGCCTAGACTGAACACTGTTCCACTGAGTGCAAAAGTTAGATACCTATGTTATAACAACGGTGGAAACGTGACACAGTCTAATTATTATGGGGGATCAGATTCTTACATAAAATGCCAAAAGTGCTAAATATCAAGGAGGTAGGCAACACTGGCAGAGATGTGTTGTTTGTTTGATTTTAAAATAAACACTGTTTGAATAAACCTCATAATGACATTTCAGCAATATTACATTTATCACTTCAATACTAGTAAGTGACCTCTACATTTATCCCTGCTCATGTTAGTGAACAGTAGAGAACATTGGTGAACCACATGGAAGTTTGAATTTCTTTGCAGAGAAATCATTTTACAAAATATATTTGGTTTTTCCTTACCTTTTGTTGAAAAAATGTCAAAATTACGGGGACATGAGAAAATTTGCCTTACTGTGGGCACTTGATTGAGAAATAATCAGTAGAGAATGATTCTAAAGCTCCTCCAGAACTCACAGGGTTCTGCTGGTGCCTGGTGGAAGATCCGTGCATAGAATAAGCGATTGTGACTCAGTGAGTGACACCTGCATCAGCTTTACTTTTTCCCTTCCCCAGCGTAGGAAACTGGCCTGAAATAGCACCTTCTAAATCTGCACAGTTCTTAAAACCAAATCTGCCATGAGCTGACTTATCTTTGATTCTCTGCAACTGATTCTTTGATTCTCTTTTCACAACCGGTCTCAATGCCAGTTCATGGATTTGCAGCTGCCCTATTCTCTACAGACCAAAACCTGTTTGACCTGAGTCTTTACCATCTTCTATCTGTTGACTAAACTAGAGGAATCATTTCCCAAACTCAGGTAACCATCATCTACATTAACACAGGTCTGGGTTGGTATGCCCCGGGAGCGTTTCAAACTTTCCAGAGATCTGAAGGTGTCCTCTGTTGTTTGATATATAAAAAAGGGTTTGTAGCTTATTCTTTCACACTGATTTTATTTTCAGGAAGATGAAAATTGAATTGTCTTGGTAGAAATAAAAGCTGTAGAGCTTTATCTGCACTACTTACGACCCGAGCAGAGTTCATCATGATCTTCAACATCGCCACTGTATCACTTTGTTCTATGCAGACTTTATTTGTTAAATTCAGTGGTAACTACAGATGTAGTTCTGAACAAGCTATGCATACAAATACATATATTGGATCGAAATCCAAGATTACCTCAATAATACGCAAAGTGTTCACCTAATCCATTCCAGTGATAAATCCCAGCTAACAGTAATAAACGTCTTTGGGCATGCATCACAAAATGGTCAAAAGTCAATATAATTTTTCATTTTTAGAACAGTTGTTAGCTTTTTTCCAAAATTGAAAAATATTTGCAAAAATGCTTTAGAGTAAATCTGAGCAATTTCTGTGTTCATCAGCAATTGATAGTTGTGACAGTGTAAGAAGCAGTCTTTCAGGATTGGCACCTGATTTTGTAGACTTACCTTGAGATGACAGACAAATATGTTATATTAGAAGATCCAAATTCAAGCCGCAAACTCAAACAGGAAAAACATAATTAGGGATGACTAATTGTAATGTCTCTGTCTTTACTAATATAATGCATCAGTCCAGTATAACAAAATACTAACAAAAATGTTGTCATGGCTCTGATAGGCAGATTCTACATTGACTCTAGGATTACACTAACAATTACCAGCAAGGTCTACGTTGAACATGCCCTCAATAATCTGGAACACCTGGCAATTAAAAGTTTTTACATACCAGAGGACTTTCTTGACTAGAGCAAAGAAAATAATTTAGGATGGTAAAAGACTGTTAATTGTTTTAATACCTCAGAGGGTTTCTGGATTTATTCTACCTAACGCTCTGGAGCTGAACATATGTGAAATATCGAGACTTGGAGTAAAGCCCTCTGAGCTAAGGGAAGGGCAGCGGCAGTGAAGCTTTGCTCAGGGGAAAAAAGACTCGCATTTGATCCGGCTGCTCTGTCTCGTGGCCCTCACAAAAAGCATTGCCAAAATAGAGTGAGTACTTATCGTGCCTTGGTGAGATCTTAGCAGAGTTTACCTTAGATTAATTCATTGTAAAATGAGTCGAAAAGAAACCAAACTAGTAATTCAAGACACAAAATATCCATATATGTAGTACTGCTTGGAGACAGAAGAGGCTGTTGCCTGTAGATGTCTGTTAGATTGGTTGTTTGCCTTAAAGAGTGTTTAATGACCTCAAGAAAATAGGTCTGAACTTAATCAAATTTAGCACAGACTACCTTTTAAGAAGCAGAATGCATGAGTTAGGATTAGCATTTGAGAATTCCATACAGTTGCACCTAACTATCAAACCCACAAAAGACTTAGGAAGCTAAAGCAAACCACTCGGATTCAGACTGCTGAATTTTAGAGCACTGAAATTTAGGTCTGAATGTTGCAACCTAAGAGACCATGAGTCAAAACAGGAAGCAGCGTGACTAAAAAGAATAAACCACACAATGTGCCCATTCTTTTTACTTAAAGTGTGGTTTAATTTGCCTCTATAATGTGATCACATCTTTGCACATTCATAGTAGTAGTCAGGATTTTGAAGTCTAATGCTCATTTTCAGATATTCAGGTATATATTTAAATAATATAAAACCTCCAACAGGAACGTAACATATTAATTTCTCTTCCAAATATATTATCAAAGTCTAAAACATAAGAACAACAGTTTCGTTTTTTCTTACTAGGGAAAAATAACAAATGGAATAAGAACGAATAGCTATATTACAGCAAAATATAGATGAAAAATGTTCCGATACAGAAATAATTAAACCAATTCATTGTTATCAAGATCCACTTTTGCTGTGACTCTTGCAAGGCATCACTAAGTTGATAACCTTATTTTAATACCATCTCCACTTTCTCTCTGCTGTTGCCTTTTTCTTTTGACTGTCCTGTTGCTTCTGTATTTTCCTATGAAGAATTAGACCAAAATAAGGTTGAGACAGGGACCTCACAGAGCTTCTGAATACAATAAACTGCCTAGCCCAAACTGGGGAAGTGTGAAATAATAAACAAGCCAGCCAACCAGCCCTCACACTTCATCATCTCCCGGTGGCTTGCAGTAATATTTGAATGCATTGTTCCATCTCATAAAATCTGGCCATAATACAGTACTTTGGGGAATCAGGAAATAATGAAATCGCTGTCACTGTTGGCTCTGTCTACATTATACCAGGGCTGAGCCTGATGTGGCTAAGGGACACAGATACCATGGCTGCTGTGTTTCCTCAAACAAAAGCAGTCAGGCAGATCAAAGCAGATATTTCCCACTGCGCCTCCATGATCTTACATCTTATCCTTCAGCAGACCAAAGGCCTACCTGGCCAATCAACCAGATTTTCACCTCCTCTTGGTTTTGTTAGAATAGAAAACAGCAAGCTAACCAGAAATTCAGGCCTAGGACATTTTAGCTAATAGCTGAGAAGTAGTAAAGAATAATATTGGGTGTGGGTTTAGACCACCTACAGCATGTCCAGATGATGCTGGTCATTGAAGTGGTGCAAATCTAGTCTGTTGGTTCAAAACTATTTCAAAACTATGAAAGGGTAACTTTGTCACCATATGTTTCATGCCATATTGAGTGTCCGTTTTGTTTCTACTGCAATATAAAAGACAGTGAAGGTAAAGCAGGAAGAAAATCTTGTTGGATGGCATTTCAAGAGAAAAGCTTTGCTGCATTTGTGAATGTGAATCACATTACTAATGACATTTAATATTCAGGTCAAAGAACATCTTTTAAGCCCACTGTTAATGATCATGTAAGCACACTAATGTATTTTAGTGTAAAATCAAGCAGATTATCTTAAACCACCTTCAGCAATAGCCTTAAGCAACTGAAGGTCTTCAGTATAAGTTCAGAGAACAGACAAACCACACATAAAAGACTTTCTGTATTCCTCAGTCTCTGGGAAAATTTAAAACACAGTTCTCATGGAGAAATCATGAGATACAAATTGGTGAACAGGCTTTATTAATTCAGCTGTTAACTTGTTTTCCTGGCATACTCCTGGGCAGAACAGCAATTTCACTGCTTCATAGATTGAAGCTGTGTTAACTCCAGATATGTACACCAAATCAAACACACAGAAAATGAAAATGTTGCCACCAAATTTAAAAAAACGAACAAGCAAACAAACAAAAAACCAAACAAAGATAAATCAACACTGACCAAAGAAAATCATTGATGGGGACAGACTTTTTAGTAGGGCCTGTTGCAAGAGGATAAAGGGTAATGGTTTTAAACTAAAAGAGGGTAGATTAAGATTAGATATAGGGAAGAAATTCTTTATAATTAGGGTGGTGAAACACTGGTACAGGTTATCCAGAGAGGTGGTAGATGCCCCATCCCCGGAAACTTTCAAGGTCAAGTTGGATGGGGGTCTGAGCAACCTGTTCTAGTTGAAGATGTGCCTGCTCACGGCAGGGGAGTTGGACTAGATGATCTTTAAAGGTCCCTTCCAACCCAAAATATTCTATGATTCTATGATTCTACAGAAGTGGGCTTGAAAAGTGTATCTGTGGCAAAATATACAGCATTTAGTAAGATTATAGCAAATATATGTACTGGGATACTGGGAGGGCTGTGGGTGGAATAGTGATAACCCATTAATAGTGTCTTTAGAGAGGAAATATATGTGATGTCTTTCTAAGCTTTGAAAGCTGCAGACTTTCCCTCATAGAACTCCAGCAAATCTATAGCAGGTGGGAAAAAGATTTCACTCTTTCAATTAAAAGAACAAGCAGAAAATAATAACAATACACCCTGAAATGTGGGGAAAAAACCCCACTCAGCTACTCTTCCTCCCTCTCTCTCAAGAGTTACTTCATAATTTGTCTTTATTTTTTTCTTAGTAAGCTCCTCCCCCTTTGGTAAAGCAGTGATAAATCACGCTATTTATTGACCTGTTTTCCTCACATAGAGGAGTTTCTGAGCGTAATTTATTTTTTAAAGAAATGTGTCTGCATAACCTTGTATTTTTTTAACCATGCTACAGGCATCATTGGGGTAACTTGTTTCTTGAGAGCCCTGTTTGGGTTTCTCAAAGCAACAGAGAAACCTTTACTGCAGCTATACCATGTCTCCTTTGTTCTTTGTAGTCCCTCTGGGCTGCTTAGAGACACAGCAGAACCCTACTCTACCTCTCTAACCTCACCCTCTGGATCCCGAAAGGCCAAAACACAGATATCTAAATTACATCCATTTTGACTTCCTAATGAGCAAATTTATCTAATATCTGCAATTATAGCATTAATGACTGAAGAGCATCTAATGTGTAAATAAACAATAGGTTTCAGCTTATATAAGCATGTAATTATGCATAGAAGGATCAAAATATAAATACAGCAAAGCTAGAAAACCATGAACAAAAATATGTCATAAAAATCTTTACACCACCACCACCCAATTTTTTTAAATTTAAGCAAAGATAATTTATGACCAAAAGCTTCTCCATAATATTTTAATGCTTTATATTAGACACCAAATATTAGTTTGGCATTTCAGTGTTTCTGGCCCAGATCTCAGTTTTAATATGACAACAGCACATACAATTTTGCATAGTATTGATAGCTTCAAATTGTTTAAACAGATACACAATATTTTGCATATTTTACATATGACTATGTAAGTCTCATTTTCACAATCTTGTAATTCGTATTTTAAATTGTTGGAAGCATGTATCTTAAATGCTTACTTGTAGTTCTACATTACATATGGATTCTCCATACCTCTGGATTCCGACTGTGGACATAACTATTTATCATGAAAATTTTCGCCTAGCAAAACATTAGGCGGCTTAGGAACATCAAGAACTAGACAGTACTTGCTTGCTATCAGTTTCTTTATATAAAGGCAAGAAATTTAATGTCTTTTTACAGGCATTTACCTAGGTGATCACATTTTGCCCAAATCAGTAGATTTTTCTCAGATCCATAAATAGTGTAAGTCAAGAATTGCAAATAGTCTTAGTTCAATTTTTAGGCACACTGCAATCAACTATGTTTTCAAGATGAGAAACCAAAATTTCAGCCTTAATTAATCTCTCTTATCCATTCTAACGGATCCCTTCTGTGGCAAAAATCAATACTTTTCCCAAATAAAGGTACACAAAGCCATGTCACAACGTGATAGGCAACTAGTCCAGTTTGGACTGAAGACTAGGCATAGCTAGAAAAACAATACTGTGTAACAATACTGCACTGAATTATGGTTATGGTCAGCTACGGGCTGTTCCTAAGAAAGAAAACCAATTGTAGACTCTTGTTTATTAATAAGCTGAGCGATGAACCTTCAGCCAGACAGGATGGAAGCACAGCTTTGCTTTGCAGGTACAAAGTAGCCTTTTATAGAACAGTGCACGCTGGTGTTATTTACTTCTTCCTTAAAATACAACAGTAACAATCTAGCAGGCTCCTAATCTGTTTACCGGCCTCCAAATGCAGAGGATTTATTTAACATTTATCATCAAGCTGACCTGCCTCATAATGGTATATCATATTGCAGGAAATGAAAGAATCCTATTCCCCTGCTTTTTCTGTGAAAATAGAAATTTATGTTCAAAGATTCTACTTTTCTCTACTCGTTAGATGTAAATATGTCAGAGATACATTAAAATGGCATTCAATATAGACTACTATTTTTAAAACAAAGTTGTCATTCTACTCCTGCTGAATTGCTCATAAATTCAAGTTTGAATAAAGAGATCAGATTACATTAAATGCATTTTGGTATCTATAACTTTCTGCAATGAATTAAAACTAGCTGATCATGTCTCAAGTGCATTTCATTTTCTGTTGATTCATGTACTGCAATATAACCTTCAAAATTCCCTTATGCCAACAAACTCACTCAGATATGCTGAGTGCAGGAGCAGATTAAAGTGGCTATAAGATTGAAAACTGTATCAAGACATCAGATAATGCAGTAGAGGTATAATGAAAGTGTAAACAAAACCTGTAAATGTACAAATTACTGTTCATATAATCCACTACTGAATTCAAAGGAGAGTTTTGGTGTAAGAAGAAGATATACTAAACCAGAAGAAATTGGTAAGGTCACCGTATTGAGATTGTTTCATTCTGTTCCATTTAAGAATTTCCTATTCAGGACTCAGCACTGAAAAATATTTACATTTCTGTTCTCTGGAAATAAACTTTATCCCAAAGTCAAAATTAAAGGTGTTTTAAAAGTAGGGCTAAGAAAGGATTGCATCTCTCTGTCACCTGCTTGTTTTTTAGTTACCTTCAGAAATAATCTTTCACACTTTCCTTGTATATGAGCTTTTTGTTCCTGCATTGTGAAATCCAATCCATCCTTTAAAGGCTTTTTAAGCTGGCAAAAATGCATTATTACTGATCTAGTAACTTCTGTTGTTTCAGTGGTAGCTATGGTTATGGATGAATGCTTTCAACAGAAGTTAAAAGAGATAATGAGTCTTTAATGATACAAAATCAGAGCCTTGTGTGCTTAGTGAAGCCTGACATAAGCTTCAGCTTTCACTTGGCAAGGAGAATTCACACAATATCTTCGTTTTCCACAATGGAAATATCCACAAAAGTGTTTTCTTGCACAACTTTCTATCTCCCAAGATACTATCAGCAGAAGTTACCTATGATGCTAAATGGTTAAATGACATGAATTGTGGGGAAAAAAAAGGAAAAAAGCAAAAAAGGAAAAAAGCAAAAAAGGACACATCTGGCAGTGATGAAAATAAAACTCACTTTTGGTAATTCAATATCTCTGTTTATGGATCTTTTGTTGTCATCCTTGTGATTTTCCCGTAGACTTCTCCTCCCTGAAGATATGAAAGAATTGCACTCATCTAACACTGCAGCACAGCAACACTGATACCAAAGATGCCTCCTTACATATCTGGTAAAGGCTATGTTTGAAGAACAGGACATTCTTAATCTGAGCGTTGATTGTAAACTGTGATAAAAAGCACATATCTTTGCCTTGTAGCCGTGTGGGTCCATTGATTTTGAACTAGATGGCTTTTGCACGCACTTACAATGCACTGTATGTGATTTGCAAGGGGGAGGTTGTGGATCCGGAGCAATGCATTTGCATTAACTGCTGCGTCCGGGCAAACCCGATTTCCATGCTTTTGACCAGTCTCATGCCACTCTATCTCCAGATTGCTGTAGTAATGTGTTGAATCAAATCCACCATGAAAGGCACAGGATCAAAGAAAGAAATAGTTGTACCATTCACCCGAGTGTCTGCCCTTTAAATAGTTTACCTCTTGCACCAAGTAGAAGATTAGCAATGATAAATAGATTGACTGCAATTTCAGTCACAGTAACATGCTATGAAAACATCTTGCATTCAGTGGCTAATCCAGACTTCTCCCTTCTCTGCCAGACCACAAACCTTTCATCATAAACTTCTCCATTCATCTTACACTGGCATGAAGGGGCGGCCCATATTGAATACATCTACAGATGTTTTATTAGTAGCACATGTTTTAAATGCTGGAGTTATATGAGAGCATACTGTGATTCAGCTGCAGGTGTTTACTAAATAGGAAATAAGTAAAAATACCATGGAGACACTCTAGGAATGAAGCAGTTCAATATTAATTTAATTTACTCTGTGTTTATAGTAACTGATTTAAATGGAAATCTGCTGCTCTTCTGAGTTTGTTCTGATTCCCCGTAACACAGATTTCCCTGGATATGCCTACTTCCAGTCCTCTGACCACCCCCTCTACCCTGCCATTTTTAGTAACGAAATGTCAGCTCCACGCTAAAGGCAGAAGCACACTGCTCACAGATTGTCAGGGTGCCACGGGGGCCAGTGGTGGTGGCGGCTCCCCGCGGCGGGGCTCAGGGCAGGGCCTGGCAGCCAGGGCTGGTGCTGGGCTGTGGGCTGGGTGAAGGGAGCCCCATGGGGCTGACGTGGGGTCCTGGGCCATGGGCAGGGTGGGGGAAGACCCATGGGGCTGATGTGGGGTCCTGGGCTGTGGGCTGGGTGAAGGGAGCCCCATGGGGCTGACGTGGGGTCCTGGGCCATGGGCAGGGTGGGGGAAGACCCATGGGGCTGATGTGGGGTCCTGGGCTGTGGGCTGGGTGGGGGGAGCCCTGAGGGAGGCTGAGCAGGGACAGTCAGGGTTGTAGGTGCCCTCAGGGCCATGGCAGATGTTGAGAAAAGATTTAGATGATTCTGTATGTAAAGTTATCTAAATATGTAATACTCAATTCCTGATTTTTTTTTCTTATAAATAGTCTCTACATGTTAGACAGGAAGCTAAAATAAGGTGAGGGGGCATGGGAGGAGGGGAGTGGAAAGAGATGTTTTAAATCCATTAACAGTTTATTGAGTTGTGTCTATTTCGAAAAACAAAGTGATAAAAAGGGATTTCCAAGTGAACCGTTACGCAATCAGTATGGAGAAGTATTCGTTTCCTCTTATCACTCATCATAGTAATCAGTTTATCTTTCGTCCATGCAACTTTTGTTTGTCTTCTCTAGTCTAGCTGTAATTCTGAAGGAAGAATAAAACATGACATTGTAAATTCATTAATAAAAAAACCCCAAACCCAAGAATAGATATCACATCTCTTCTAGAACAGATACTTTACATTAAGAAAGACAACTATAAGCTCCTAAATAGCGGGCATCTGAGGTAACTGCATAGGATACAGCAAAGAATCAAATTACCACGTTCAGACTCAGAGCCATGTTCAGGTACTACACGAAAGCCCACAGATAAAAAACCCAAGGATAAAAAACAGCACTTCCTTTCACTTAATAGTTTTAAACTTGAAGATCAGGTTATTTGCAGCTACTGAAGGCTTTTGGCCCTTAATGGTTAGCAAAAAGGAAAATATTTCCATTTGTTTAATATGCTTGTAATGGAGGGTTTATCTTTTCATTCACTAACAATATAGTTAAACACCCGGTTAATTTTGAATCATACTGCAAGTCCAAGGAACATATATTAAGAAAAAAGAGCAATTTAAAATTAGATTTAGTCTTGTTAGAAGGTGCATCCTGTAAGCTGTCAAGACATGTAAGAATGTGGCAAAACATAACTCAGGGCAGTGAGATATGTCAGAAGTTTAAGAAAACCGCTTTTCCTCAGGTTAAAAAGTGTTTAAACTTCAGTTATTAAGAATAGCTTCTGATTATTTTATGGATGGACACATAGTAAGAATCTGCACTTTCTATTCAAAACATCCATGTTCAGTTTTTCAAGTACATGTTTATAACAGGTTTTATGTTAAGAGGAAAAGCAAAAAATCTTTTCTAACAAGAATAGTAAAGATAGGTATGGGTCGAGATTTTCAGAAGTGTCTCTAAATGTACTCTAAATGTATATAATGCAACGGTCACTACTACATTTGGATCCTTCAAATTAAACAGCCCCATTTCAAAGTAAGATCAGTTGATGATAACAGGTTTCTATCAGTTACCATCTTTGTACTTGGAAGCAAATGTGTGAATAGTACATTAACATCTTACCAAAATTTACCTGACCATATAGAACTACACCATATACAAATTCCGTTACGAGGGCATTGGATAGCCATTCTGCCTCTGGACTACCCTCGGGAATGAAATAAACTGAACAAAATTCATAGGTGAGTTGTGTTGCTAGCCTTTACAACATTGTGTTCTTTATTCTCCTTTTCCACACCATTCATGAGTTTATAGCTGTCTGTCCTACCCATATTCAATCATTTCCAGATCAAGAATACCAGTATATATCTTTGCTTCCTTCTCTACAGCTTTTCTGTTGTATGATTCCAGAGATGGTGGTAGATCTGTACACAGTATTCAAAACATGGGTACGCCAATTACATTGTGTTTATTTAATGATATTTTGTGTTTTGTTTCTATTTCTATTAAGATCATTTACAACACTCTATTTACCTTTTTGGCATTCTGCATTGAGCTGATATGAGCTAAGAACCAAGCAATTCCAGTCATTCTAGAGGGGCAACAGGTATTTTATATTCCATCACTTTTATCCATAATTAGGTTATATATTTCTTACATGCACTATTTTTCACTGTTACTTGGAAATCCTTCCGCAGCTCTTTGAAGTCTTCTCAAGAATTGGATGTCTTGCTTAATTTGGTATCATAGATGAACTTCGTCACTTTTAGCATATTTTTTCTCAGTGTTATGCAAATTAGTTAAACAGAGAAGAGCTTGGGAAACCTCTTTTCATTTTGAAAACTGCTAATGAATTCTGTCTCTGTTTCCTATATTTAGTCTGTTAGAAATCCATAAGATGACCTTCCCTCTTATCCCATGACAACTTATTTTCTGTAAATATTTGTCATGAGAGATTTTATCAAAGGCTTTTTAAAAACAAAAGAAAACTTTAACACTGCCATTATCCTTAGCTACTTTCTTGTTGTTTCCTCAAATATTTAATGGAAACCTAAGACATGACACCTCTTTGCGAAAGCAATATTGACTTTTTACTGGCATATATTTATTAATGTCTTTTAATACTTTTCTAATTATACCTTCCACAGTTTGCTTATGACCAGAGATTTGGTAGTCAATAGTTTGCTACATCATCTCATAATGCTGTTTAAGATCATTTGCCATCTTCCATTTGTCTCGTGTGGTGCATTATTCCTATGAAACAAGAAATAAAAATCACCTTTCATCACATTGCAACTTTAACCTAAGAAGATAAAACGGCTTTGGGATTCAAAAGAAATATTCAGTTCACATTGTTCTCTATGCAGAAAAAAAATGGGAAAATATTTATCTATTCAGCAAAGTAGTTGCACATTGCTCTTTTGAGGATATCGTCTATGCATATTGTCAGAAATACATTACATTGTATAGCAAAACTATTTTATAAAATCTCTGTACTCTTGCAATTTAAGACTGAACAAGGTGTGTTTAATATGTAAGTAAAGACACTCTGTATCTGTTTCAGGTGGGCTTTTATTGTCTATATTTTCAGGCCACAGATTAAAAACTATTTCCAAAGTATCAGTATTTTGGGTTGATGAACGTGTTGTAACTTTTTATTTCATAATAATAGTGGGCCAAATTCAGTAGCGATATTCTTTCTTACGCTAATTGAGAGCCATAAGGCATTACACAAGGGTGTTCACACAGGATAATGTGAAGTACCTGATGTGTAGTAAATGTGCATAGCACATTAGTGCACACTAGTATCGTCATGTTAGATAAACAGTCTCAGTTGAAATGCAGAAGCCAACAATTTCTATTTTCTAAATTTCAAATATGTGTCAAACGAGTGCTTTGTTCCATTAGCACAAAACTCTGGACTTTTTTCCTCTATATGACCATCTTTTCAGTTTATGGTCTTCATTTGGTTATTTCTAATAAATCAAAGAAGAGACTGACTCATCTTGGAACATTGTGTAAAAATAGGACAAAGAAAGAAAGATAAATCCAGGGGCTGTGGATGGAGGAAAGAAAATTGATTTATTTGCAGAAAGGTTTCTGTGGACTAAGCCTGGGAATGAGAATGTGTTGTGAAATGCGGAGGGCATTAAATCATGGCTAAACCTAAACTAAAACATCCAGTACACTGAACAGTTTGTAGAGAATCACAAAAATTATAGACGAAATTATAGTGCTAAAAACTGAAGGGGAAATTAATGTGTGAAGGGCAAACATATGGTAACTGCACTATGAAGTTCCAGGTACAGAGTAGCAACAGTAGAAATTTTTGACAAGTTAAGACTTGTCAAACTCTTTTGCCTTTACTTATTTCCTAAGTTTTACAGTTGAGTTGCATAGCTCAAAAAAATGCTGGCATCCTGCAAACGTCTACTGCAGTTTGTAGCTTGAATCCAAGGAAAACATGTGTTGTGCCAGAGGTGACTCAACAAAACTTGGTAAGGTCCATACTTGAGGAAAAAATATTCTAGAATCTTCCTGTACAAGATAGGTAGGTAGGTAGGTAGGTAGGTAGGTAGGTAGGTAGGTAGATAGATAGATAGATAGATAGATAGATAGATAGATAGATAGATAGATAGATAGATAGATGGAATAGATTTCAAGGCTTCACTTACCTTTTAATATCTCTTTTCTATTGAAACTAGAAAACTATTCTTCCTTTTACTTTTCTTTTTCTTGTCAGTGGAAACTTATTTGTAAAGGCACAAGACAGTGACTTTCATCAGCCATGTAGACTGCCATGTTTAGAGTTCAGTGTCATCAAATTGCTTTTTCTGTTATGCACACTTTGTTTAAGTTACATGTACAGTCAATTTGCCTTGTACTGTTAAATTCATGGTGGCTACAAGTAAATGGCATTTTCTTCATGTATAACTGCCTGATATCTCCACACAAATACATTTTCTTAAAAAGAAAGATGTTTTCTGTATAAACATAAGATTACTTTTGTGTAATTGCATGCATTTATTTAGTTAATATTGCATTTTGAAAATATTTTCGTTTAAAAACTGAAACTTATATATTGCAATATGATAGATGTGAAAAACGTACATGATTTGACATCATTCCTTCTTATCCCTGTTTGTGTTGCCAGATATGTAAGCTTAGAGTACTTGTATAAATGTATTATAAATGAACTTTTGTTTTGATTGTTTTAATATTTTCTGTTTTATAAAAAATGTATTATTAATGCTTTAAGTAGTATAAAATTTGACTAACAGGTCCTGTTTAAATGGATTTTTTAAACTTCCCCACCGGTGTAACCAGGAACATTAGAGGATTTTGTTTCCGTGAAATGTTTTGAGGGACTGTCCATTGATAAAAATGAATTCTGAGAAATGTTCTGCCTTTTGTTTGAAACTATCTTCTCTAAAATGTATGATTTCCATCAACTTTGAAAAACGGTTTCGTCTCAGCAATCTGTGATACTTTACAAGTGCTCCATTGGAAGATTTATAGTTTCTTTCAACGTACAATATTAACGGAGCGTTTTTTTGTGAATAATTATTGACATAACATGATCTAACCCTAAAAAGACACATATGAGAAAGTTTCAACATGAGCATTTTTACTGAAATATATTAGAAAACTTCTATACACAAAGTCATTCAGTTGTGTAAATATTTTCAGACTGGAACAATAAATTACAACTAGAAAGGTTGTAAAGTCACAAGTGTCTATGATGTCACACTTGACAAGTAACTCTTTTGAAATACTGATATGTAAATTACATTTAAAAATCTCTGTTGAAATTGCTACAGATTGTTGTCAGTACACTCCCCATATTTAAATAAATATTTATATTCTTAATTTTCAAGCTCTGTATTGCACAGGTGCAGTCATGATGAATGCCAAAATATGTTCAACACCATAAACTGTTATTTACCTACAACAATTTGGGTTTTTTAACCTTGATATCAATATCTGTTGCTCATTAACTAAAAAATAAAACTCAAAAGTACGAAGAAAAGGAGAGGGAAATGTGGTGAGAAAATGGATACAGAAGAAATTTTATTCTATTTATTCTCTATCATATTTAACAGCCTCAGGGAGAACTGTAGGATACTGCAAAAGTAACTGGCCACTTGTGACGCAATGTCTTTAAAATGTTGGAAGAAGATTTTCAGGAAGATTTTGTACAGCTATGGAAGAAAAATAAACTTCCGATAGTTTAAAAAATTAAAATTTATATAGTATTCTTTCATAGCTAATACAGGAATCAGGATTATTAAACATGTTGTTTACTTCTCTTTTGAAGGTAAACAAACTGCTGTAAGAACCATTATAATCAGAATACTTATTTACTGAGGGAAAAAAAATAATCTCTATTTTTTTTGCCACTCCAATTAAAATTAAGAAATAAGAGGACATGAGAATCAATGAAATTTTATGAGCTAAATAAAATTGATGAGAAATAAAGTAGTGGATAATGCTTCACAGGGAGAAATCCATACCAGAAAGGAATCTTTCCTTTCTTGCAACTCTTTTTGTACATGGACTACTTATACACTCTTTAAGATGAGAATGTGTCAGTACTATTATGGAAAAAATATGTTTTGGGGAAAAGAAAAACCATGAAGCATGTTTAATTTAAAAATTAAAATTTCTTAAGAATATGATAAAAATTAATACTGACCTTCTGTCCATCAGTATTAGGCTTTCTTTTTCTATTGGATTTTTTACATTTACTTTTTTTTACATTCCAAAATATCTCATTTAGACTCTCAGACCTAAGCAGTATAACAAATTACATTTGTATCTTTTACATAATATTGAAGCAAACACTAACAAAAAAAGCAATATGTTACTATGAAAAAAAGTTTTTATTTCTCCATTCAGAGTATGTTTTAGCTGGCTACTGAACCTCTGAACATAAAGAGCTATAATACAATATCTTTAACAAATAACAACTTATTTTATGCCTAATAATACAGCAGTTTGTTTTACAGTTTGCAACAAATATCTTCTCAAATTGCAGTTGAGTTCTGTCATGAGCTCTGCAGTCACATGGGACCCTGTAGAATATATTGAAAACTCTCCTCTGAAGTAAGCCAACTGAATTTGGACCAGGAACATTTATTATACAATATTGTTTTTCAAACTGCTTCTTGGAATGGTACATGGGCTGAAGAGTATAAACACAAGCAAGTAGGTGATGGGGAAGCTGAAAAGCATCCTGCAGAACAAAACAATTGAGATTTTTTTATGGTGTTTCAAAAAAATAGCTAGAACAATGACATGATTCTTGAAGTTTTAGTAAAGCAATAGGCATAAAAATAAAATTTAAGTATAAGAATTATTTAGCTAATGACTTTTCTTAGCAGAAGAAGTTCACTTTATATAAAAAAGTGAAATTGAAGAATTTGCAAACAAGGTGATACTTTCTCTGCAGTGCACTGTTATATGAATATGTATCGTAAACAGCTCATCTTGACTTTCAGTTAAAATCAATGGACATATGAAAAGGCAGCTTGCTTGTTGTGGGTAGAATTTTCTATGCTTAAATTAGGTGCTTACTGGAATTACAAGTAGTGCGTGCAGTTAGGACAATTGATCCACCTAAAATAATTACCTCCACACTAAATGGAAAGAGATAGTGAGTTCCGAAGATCTGCTAATTTGCCTAAGATAGGCATCCCTCTCTCTCTTTCTCTCTCGTCCCGTCAGATGTGTAGGGTACTTAGACATCTCAACATGCCAGTCCACCTAATAAATTAAAGATGTCCCCCTTAGCAAGAAAGTATACTAGTTAGCGGAAGAAGACCATCTTTCTATGCTAAATTTAGCTTGAAAATGAAGTGCTAGCTTCTACCTCCTGATGACAGAAAAGCAGATATCTTAAGAAATACTCTTTAATCAGTATAAATCAGAGACTGAAATCAGTGCACAATAAGAAATTCTTGGAACCAGACCATGTGACAGCCTCATCTTAACACTCTCTGAATCTTTTCCTTCCTGAATTTAGGTTTTAATCAATGGTGGTTGAATGTAGAAAAGTTGTGAATTCAGAACGTGGGCATGGAACATCCTTACTAACGATGAAGAAGATTAAGTCGGCTTTCTCTGACTTGTGTGTGGTCCCATGACTGAAGCTAGTTCCTGGATAAACAGAGGCTCTACTCTTGTATGGGCAATGAAAGAAGCTTTCACACAGGCAAGACATTTCTCCAAAGCTGCTTAGTACAGAAAGCTTTTGGAAATAGAAGTTCACTACCCTCAGAGGGAAGAAGAGAGAACTATTTGCTTACTAGGTGAGTGATCAAACATTACATTTCCTTGGGGAAGGTGAGAACTACCTGCACACCAAGTTGCTTATAAACTTGAGAACATTAAACCTCATAGATTTTAAGCAGAGTTAGGATGTCAGTTTTCCTAAACATGGATCTCTCCAAAGCTTTTATCTATCCTTCCTAACTGACGCTTCTGTGTCTAAGTGTATCCAGGGCATTTTCAGGCTATAAAGAAGATATCAAATGAATTTAAGTATTTTTGGTGTCTAGATATATAAGCACTCCAGGCTATGTAGACCTGAGTTGGGTTTTAAGCATGAGTCCCAGCTTTGGCTGGATTTAATCACACTGAATCATCCAATGTATAAATATGCCTTCTGGTATACAAAAGGCTAAAAGAAAAATTATTTCACTCATGAATGTTTTGGGTTCCATATTCATTATTATCACAACAGATTGAAGCATTAGACAATTGAAATTATTGTATAGAATAAAAAAAAATAATTCACACTATTGAGGTAAATATGTTGAAGGAATCTATGTATCATCTCGTTCTGTACGTTGGTCAAATACTCATCCTCGGAGTATCTAACAGCTCTCAGGGCAATATTTTCAGTGGACTTGACTGTGCTGTCAGCCCCAATCTGGAGAAATCACTTTTGAGGGTATGAGCCCTATACATATGAGCCCTAATTTGGCCAATCTGGAAAAGAATAAAGTGTAATTCTGTGCAATCCACACTAAAAAGATGAAATAAATCAGCGTATCCACAATGCAGATGAAATAGTACCATGGTAAAATAGCAGTAAATTTACCAATTCAAATCTCAAATGGCAAATCATTGTTTCAGTGTGTCATTCCATCCTTTCTCCCTATTTGGACAATGGGACAAGGCTTTGTTCATTAATATTCAATCCGAATTTGCACAGATTATGTTTGGACTAAACCTGGAAGACAATATGTGCATAAATCAATTCAGTTTTGTTGCTTTCAACATCACTAATGGAAAATATTTATCAATTTAGGTACTTCTGTGCTGTGATTTACTTGAAAAGGAAAACTGGCGGGAAGTTATGCTGACTTTGAGTGATGACTTCAGATTTTATTTTGCCAAGTAGAGAAGTTTGGGTTTCCTTCCCTGCATATCCAAAATTCAGAAGCTGGCTGCAGAACAGGTTAAGGATTTTTTTCATACAAATTCTTTTTTGCTCAGAAAATTTCCCAGTCCGTTTTGCATTTTCTGTCAAAAGCATGATTCCTAGCAGGTCTGGTTTTGAATAAAGAAGAATCATACAAACTTAAGGATATTAGCCCAGGAGCTTAAAATTGTTTGTTCATCTATACAGAGGTCCAATAGCTTTACCGCCATGCTCTCCATCCTTTCCTGACTTGTGGAAATGAATCACAACTTTGTAACAATGGAGTAATAGATTAGTCCCATAGGTGGTCTTTTGCTTTGTTTTTGTTGTCAGTTGTCCCATTACATCTTAGTTCAAGCCAGCTTTAGTGGTGTGGTACAGACAGAGCTCCTAGTTTAGTTTAACATGAGAGAGGAGGTGGAGAAATAAAAAGCATATTCCTCCCAGATTAAATGTCTATCAGAGAGAAACCAGTAATTCTAAAAGCCTCAAGAGACTTACCCACTCTGTCTAAATTAGCTGGATGTATCATAGCCAATAAACTTTTTATTCTCATTTTAATGCTGCTCCAGATATCTCTGCTCCAACTATATCTAAATTTAAATGGAAAAATGACGCATGTAATGACTTTGGACTCAGAAACTGAGAAAAAACACCATGCAATGTTAGATATAAATTAATTTATGCTCATGGAAGATGACAGAAGTGATTCAAACAGGATGGAAGCCTCAGCTGACTTCCTTGGCATCAAAAATCCCAAATCGAGGCAAATTATACAACTGAGACAAATTATACTATTTGTAGAGAGACTTAGATTAAGGACACATGATGCATGGGAGCTGAAATTAAATGCCAAGGGTCAATAAAAAAATGCAACTTTAAAATAAACTCACAGATCTGGAATCAGGCTACTCTTAACCTAGAAATGTGCAGAAAACCTGTGCGTCTAACGGTGCCTACGTGTGGTTTGAAAGCTCTGGACTTTTTTTCTCTTTCTGTTGTTAAAAATATTACTTGAAAAAAAGACAATCCCTACTTCTGAAAAATGATCCTGGTCTATTATGAAAGAGAGGACTCTAAAACGGTTGGACTTTGAGGCTTTTTTATAAAACTGACCTAAATACTGTCCATGTAGCACTAAGACATGTTACAGTGCCTAGCTTTTGTTCAGCAGGAATTATGCTGGAGACTTCACTAGATATCAGCTATAAAAGTGTATTCTTTGTAGAACTTGAACTGCTAATACTTACATGATGGAACAAAACTTGAAATACCTTCTTAAAATAGGCCATTTTTACAAAACTGGCACTTAGGCATTTCCAAATGACACCATAAATTTACAGTTGTAAAGCAGTTACCAAAGTATTGGAACAAACAACAGCAATAGCAGTATTTATTAAGTGTTTATGAGGCTTAAAACATTCATCGTGAAATACTGTGACAGTTTAGAAGCCTTCATACATCTTCAGGTTTGTTTTACAAAACTGAAAAGACACTTTTAGAGTATACATGTAGCATGTCTGAAAAGGGCTTAAATTGAGCTGTGCAACCTCTCACGAGTGACAGACCTGGCTATGCACAGAGAGAGTTAGTGCACCTTACCTGATCTCTGGTTAGTTTCATACGCTGGTATAAGTTCGTCATACACCTCTACCTTTTAACAAGTGGCGATGTAACAAATGGCATGTGCAGTTAGTCAACAGGCCATGTATTTGTCACATGTGTCAATGCAAAGAGTGCATTGGGTGCACAAAGGGTGGATCCAGGTCTATGTATGATTTTCTAGTTCTCTGGGCTTTTGTGAGTTCCGATCAGAAAAGAGGAGCAACCCTGTGTCCAAACAGCAGCACTATTTGTCTGACAGAGGAGACTGGCTAGAATCAGGCTAGCTCCAAGTCCAAGTCCCACAGATTTTCTACAGGCTTAGACTAGTTGGCTCTCTCTACTTAACAACTGTTAAAGTCCAGAGGTCAAAGTATCAAA
Source organism: Chroicocephalus ridibundus (assembly GCF_963924245.1). Classification (NCBI taxonomy): domain Eukaryota; kingdom Metazoa; phylum Chordata; class Aves; order Charadriiformes; family Laridae; genus Chroicocephalus; species Chroicocephalus ridibundus. Next base: position 36,995,653 of record NC_086287.1, read on the forward strand.
TCTTCTCTTTGTCAGTTCTGATTCTATGAGTAGTGAAGATCTAATTGACAAAAACACTGCCATACCGACTACGCACAAAGTTCTGTTTGTGTAACAGAATACGTATATACATGTTTGTAGAACACCTTGGTTTGTGCCAGCAGGTACACTCACTAACTTAGAATTTTAAGAATTTTAATCCCGTTTCAACTGCTGAGCCCTGGAGCAGTATGCGATGTCTAATGTTAACATGAAGTTTAAGTTTCCTTTATGGGTGACTGCAAAGTATTCTAAAATAGCCATGCCATCAAAAGTAATATTAGGAGTCATTGTACTTGACCTCCCTTTTGACACAAAGGGCAGCATTATACAGCAGAGCTTTACACCAATAACTGCAGATCTCTAAAACTGATTAGAGACCTAATTTCACAGACTTTGCAAATAATATATAGGACATACAGGCACTGCTTTGGATCACCAATAGTCCCCAATTAAGATTTTTGTCCATTTCTTTGCACCACTGCTCTATCTTCCAGTGGCTGCTTGTGAAAGGTTCACAAGTTTCTACATTAACTTAAACTCTGGAAACACCACATTTTCTCTTGTCTGAAACAAAGCCTGTAATGTTTCTGCTTGGAGAAGATTTTCCAGAGCTAAAGGGTTGAACAAGAGCTGCAAAAGACTAGATTTGAAGGAAAACTCATAATACCTACAATTGAAGAAGGGTTCTTTATCAGAATTCAGAAACATAGGAGGATTATTTTTTTCAATTATAAATTAAAAAGTTAATTAAGTAGTCTTCATATTAAACATTCTTATTCAATCGTATCTATTTATTTATTCCAGCAAATGTATCTAAACCTTATATTTCATTATGTTATTAAATATAAGCTGTACACCTTAAGCCAGAAACTTCTTTAAAGAAAGGTATCATTTGACATACCAAATTTTTTCAAGGTAGTGCAAAACTTCATTTTGGAGACCGGAATTTTTTTCCCTATCCCTTCTTTCACCTTGCTTTTTCTTTCGACCTAATGTCAAATATCATTTCCATGCTAACAACTGAAAGTTCTGCCTCCACTCTTAACCTTCTTGTGTCCTGTCCAAATTAATCTTTTTTCTTGTTTCCCTGTTGTTTCCTTGCTGTTGCCTTCTTTGCAGTCTTCTTAGCGTGGCTAAATCAGAGCTTTTCTCACTTCCCTTCAATTTTTGCATACTTACTTTTGCATTTAGCATAGATCTTTCTGTGAGTATCACAACAATCCTGCCTGTCAGTCAGCTACCTCCATAACCAGGGTTGGTTCTGATCTCACTCTTTCCTCACCTAGGCATAATACTGGCGATTCTTCCTCCAAAATTCAGCATTCCTTTCCACCTACACAATGTTTGTGCATCACCTGAGGTGTCAGTGAATGCAATTGTATTTGTCTTTGGCCTTGACACACATCGTCTTGCCTCTCTCTCTACTAGCCAGTGTTACCTCTCAAGAATTTCAGTAAAAATGCTTGGGGTGGCAATACATTCAAGAAGAAAAATCTAACATGAGCTATTTCTGGTACTGAGTGACTTGCACACTGCCTGCAGGATTGCTTTACTTACTATCATTAAAAAGCAATGCCTAAACCTTTCCTGTTCTCCATTTACCTTTATTATGCTGATTGATAGAATCTGGAAATATCAAGGAAGTAATATAAAAATAGGTAGAAATCATGCTTGATATATGACCTGTTTATAAGAACAATATACATTAAATAATTCATTCTTGTTGAATCTGAAGAGATTATGAAGTCTAAGAAAAATACATAACATGAGAGCATGCAAAACTCAGCATATTTTAATTTTCAGATAAAAATTTAACTTTTATTAAAAAAAAAATATGATGTACATTCTTGTAAAACGTAATACAGAGAGAATTTGGAATGGCTTACCCATTCCTTGGATGCTCTGAATCTCTCCCTAGAGAAGCCTACTTCCATTTTGACCACATAAGAGATCCCAAATTCAAACCAGGCAAATTAGAGTTTCTAAATACCCGTTTATCTTCATTCTCCCTACTTAGTTTCCCCCCTGAACAGGTTGTTTCTGTATATTGGTTTCAAACCATGCTACTTGTCAAGGGATGTCCTCTTGGAAAGACTAAGTCATGAGGGATCGCGTACAACTATACATCAATAAGCAACAGCACAAAAATAATGCAAGTGGTGGTTTCTATATTATCTTTGTGTTTTAATCAGTGCTGAAACTAAAATGTTTCTGGATTTTATTTTTATTACACTGAAAATATAAAACTTAAAGTTTGCAAATCTACATGAAGGAAAACATCCTTAAGAAAGTATCTGTTCTCTCTGGCCTAAAATTTAATACTTTATGCATTTTTTTAGCCCTGATAATTCTTTGGAATTATTCAGCACCTTCTAAGAGAATAAGCACAATTGCAGAAAAGATCTGTAACCACACTTTTTGGATTTGACTTCTTGCAATTTTCTAGGTGAAAACTTAGGGATGAATAGCAGTGTTTTCCAAGAGTGTTACATGACAAAATGTCTCTATATCAATTCTTGAGTCTGTTGTCAGGTATATCAAAGTTTCCATGAAGGCATCTTAATCACACTTTCAACTAATATCAGTTACTTCTAATGATGAGGTAGGATAGGTTAAAACTTTCTTCCAAAAGCATAACTAACTAAGAAAAAGTAGTAAAGATTCATTAGTAGCTGTAGGAAAAGAGGGACGTTATTTAGAGTTTTGTGTTACAAAAAAGTAAAGCACTGAGAAGCAGGTAGACCTACATATTTTTAACATTTAATACTCACTTGCCCTTTTTCTCTCTATTCCTGTATTGTGTGCATTAACATTTAAAAAAAAATACATATATGGATGCATCATATATTGGATTGGTGCATAATGGGAACTTTATATGTGGTATGTAACAGAAAATTATTAAAAAGTATTTCCTTATGTAATCTCTTTATAATGTTCTGTAGTCAGAATGTAGTCATAATTATGATTTTTAACAGCATCTGAGAACTCTTCCATGAGTTTTCTCATCTTCATCATGATAGGGGAAAAAAAAAGAAGATAAATAATTTTGGAGTTATTTATTTGAAGATATATGCAAATAGAGAGACAGGTTTTAGTAACAACAAATGCTGAAATCTCTGATGCTTGCAATTACCACTCCAGCCGTCTAATTCTGTTCCAACTTAACTGAAATCAGGGATGCGTCATGTCCATTCATCTGTGTTTGAAGTTCTGCAAAGACACTAGCATATTATGCAAATCTATAACCTCTTAGGTTTGAAGTTTTGTACCTAAGTACTGAGGTTTTGTATCTAGGTAAAATGGGTATCTCTTGATCTCAAGGAAATACCTACTTCTGAAATTGCAAATGTACAATGTACAGGGAGAGAACTGTCTCACTCATTTCTCTCTGAAATATCCCACCTTAGCTTAGGTTAGGCAACATTCTAATTAAAATAGCATCCTTGTTCAGGCAAAACTGTTTTCCTGTGAAACAACGGAGATTCCTTGTGATGGAAAATACCTCACATTTTGCACCAGTGGTAAAGAAAGGCTTTGTACTTTCAATGCCATACACCCTCATGCCTCCGCACAAGACGGACTCTGTCCACAGTTTCACACTCTGCAGTTTCAACATGCAAACCCAACAGTCTGGTGCAGTCTTACATTATTTCAGGCTTTTTGAACTGGGTGAAAAATCAGTCACAGTTTGCAGTATTTCTTCTGCAAGTCATTTAGATACAAATCAGACATAGAACCAGAAATAAAGTGTATCAGCGATGTGCTGGTTTTTCTGTTTCATGGGGTTAATATTTTTGTCTGTCTGTTTTGAAAACAAAATAGATCATATCTGCATATCTTGTCATGCACCCTCCAGTTCATAGAGTTCCCGACCCCAGCATTTCAAGTTTGTGATTGTTTCTGCTTATTACTTTTATCTAGAGGTTTACAGGAAGAGCTCAGAGTGTCTTTTAAGAGATTGAAATGTGAAGTGAAAATGTTTGATTTTTTATGTTACATATTTATGTGACCTGCTGATCCAGAACTCAGTGTAATTATTAACACAACTGAAATTCTTTCCTTCTAGGTTCATGTTTCTCTGTGTGTAGCAGCTGTAAACCACAAGTGAAGTTTCTAATGTTAGACAAGGTGTAGCCATTAGTTCCGCTAAAAAGCTCTAACCACCAGTGCTCATTGATTTCTAGTTTCATATATCTTTAATGAGGAGATTAAATACTTGTTTAGGAAGCAGAGCCTGGCTTAAGTGGTGTTTGCTCATATAGCATGTACAGTCAAAGCCCTCCCTAATATTTCCCATTGGTAATAGAAGTGAAAAAACCTTTATTGCCCCAAATATAAACCATTTAGCTGGTTCTGCAGCAGCATGGGATGCTTTATTATGGAAAAAAATCATTAGAGATGAAATGCTGCAGAAAAGAAAGCCCTTTCTAACTGATAATAGAATTTTATTTTCCTGTTCTCTTAATTCTTTCTGAACACTGGGGAATATTCTAAAATTCCATTTCAACTAAATAAAATAATAAAAAAAAAAAAAAAGAAGAAGAACGAAATCTCGGCTAGGTTTCATTTTCTGGTCACGCATTAAAAAGAAGAAAGGTTTTGTCCCAGGTGAATGAAGATGGGGATATATCAACTGTTTCTCACCAAGAACTTAGTGTGAGGAGAATAATAGGGAAAACTGGCACAGGTGCTGCAGCTGTAAATACTTCTAGAATGAACGTCAAATGACAAACTTGTGAAAAGTACAGAATCTCACTCTGTATGGAAAAAGCAATGAAAACACTCAGAATCTGCTTAGAATCATAGAATCATAGAATTGTCTAGGTTTGAAGG